>NC_090778.1:22777500-22980000 GCF_040054535.1 Antennarius striatus
CACAGGATTCTGCACTGGTCTATAACTGACTAGTCCAAGATTGGAATACCCTGTAATCCATTCCTTCATATACCACCCATGTGACTCACTGAATTTCTGTGGCAAATCTAGTAACTTTGATAAATGATTATTTAATGTTAAAGATTCATTAAGATTTTATTTGTTCATTTTTGTTGATTTCTACAAAGTTTTGTACAAACTTAAAAGCAACTGATCTGAGCAGAGGGCCACCCACCGTCATTTTTCTTATTGTTAAAGGGCCATATTTCTTGCCAGTGTCGCTAAGTGCTAGCTATCCCGAGAATGTTGGGCCTCTGTGTTCCAGATTTGTTGTTCTTGTAAACAGCTATGATAAACATGTGTTTTGACACTATATGAATAAAACTGACTTGAGTTGATTATATGATTGCAGCTATTAAAATCAAAATGACTAGTACAAGATAGATCTGTCCACTGGAAGCCTTTATATCAGTTGGCTATTCTTTCACACCTAATTATTTCGAAATTGCACTGGGTTTAATTCTTATGTTTTACCATATTGAGCCTGACACTTGATCATGTGTACAGCATTTCACTTGTGAATTTATACAGAATAAAAAGAACCCTGATTAATATTCAGCTGTTTTGCTACCTTTCTTTCATTTTTTTTCTCCTCTGCCACGGTGGCTACAATGTCTTGTGTCCTGTTTTTTGCTGTCAATTTTTCTGCAGGACAACACAAAACAGCACAGATTTTAAGGAAATTTGATTGGAAAATGAATCCTGGGCCAGAAAAAAAAAAAACTTCTTGTGGACATTTTCTAAAATTTGTTAGGTAATAAAATATTTTTTGTCAGAATGGTGAATTTTACTTGAAATTCTAGTTTCACCACACTTTAATGTTTATGAAGATAATTACTGGGATTTGGTTTGGACTTTAGATAAGTGCTAATTGCACTGAAGCTGAGGTGGTGGCTCTTGAAGGAGGCATGTGGGTAACTGGTCGCGCTTCAAGGTGGTAATTTTTCTCCTATGAATTTCCCAGCTTAAAATGAGTCTTTGAACGCAGCATTGGTGTTGCCGGAACAGTGGGCGGAGCTTACAGTTGGGGTTTTTACTGTATGCTGACATCTAAAAATCAGGTATGAGTGAAGCAGGGAAGTGAAGCCGTAGCGCTTATAACGACGCGTTCCTCAAGGTTTTTACTCGTTATTTTTTTCAGAGGGGTCCGGAATGGCGGACTAGACCGAGCCACCGCATTCCTAACGCAACAGCAGCATGGGCGATCAGTGATGAACTGAATTTGACTGTCTAGTTGTCACGTTTGCTGGTGGAAACTGGGTGACCAGGTGGGTGAACTGGGACCTCCCGATCCTCACCATGGACCCGCGTCTGGTGTCATCGCCCGGTTGGTCTGCCAACATCACAAGCAAGAATAACGATGAGGTCTGTGAGTTTTAATACTTGATTTTTTTTTTTTTGTGCAGTTTGAAGTTCCCAGGTTATAAACAGGCTTTTCCAGTTGTCACATGTTTATTGGGAACCTCATGACGTCAGTGATCATGTATAATTCTTGTCAACGACAGGACAGACTTCCTCTGTCAAGGTGTCACAGCTGGAAAGATAAAAGGTCTATTTTTACTTTTCCTTTGTTTTTTTTTAATTAGTTCAAAGAGACTCACAGAATGATTGTGTGTTGTCACATGACTTTACTATACAAATCTGTCCACCACGGCACGTTGTTCTTTTAACTAAATTTAAAAAAGCCCTTATTATAAATAATACAGCAGTCATAACATGACTCAAGGATCATGGAATCCTAGAATTTGGATTTAGATTGGCATCATTTTTAGTGTTCATTGTTCTTTGCTCATGCTCAACCCTACTACACCGTTTAATACTTACCTGTAAAGTACTTAACGTGTAATGCAGCAGAATGGTCCAAAACAAATAAACATGTCCTGAAAAGAACTTCCATCCAAAATAACATGATGAATTTTCTGCAAGAATTCAATAGAGGTATGTTTTTTTTTTGTCGAATATAGCATCTGCTTGAATAATAAAACAACTATTCCAGTCTGGATTTTTTGATTAATTATTAGATTCTGATCTGGTTACCATCATCATAGAGGATTCTGTCTGAAGTGCCCACTGTGAGATTATTACACTTGCATGCTGTATATTGGAGTAAAGTGGGTGTGTTGATGTTAGATCTACAATAGATTAACATGAAAAACAGGATACAGGCAATCACAACCTCAAATCACACTGTGTCATTCTTTCCCTGCCCAAGGCGAAGTCTTCATAATAATTTGAATATATCAAGATTTTACTTGTAATTTTATTAACGTGACACTGTATATAATTCTAGTGACAGAATTGTTTCCCTAATTTTCTCGAGTCTGCCAGTAGTTTCAACATTAATACCAGTGGCTGCATGTCCAGCCATTTAAATTACTTTAATAGGAAGACTGATATCTCTCTTTGTGTGTTTATTCAGTGCGACATTGTGATGAACTTCAGTGCTGCAGACCGCTGTGCGTTTGTGAAGAACACCTCTGACTGTAGCAATCAAGATGGCTTTATAAACTATATTCACGTGGCCTTCTGTCTGCTTCCTCCGAACCTCACTCCTCTTACCATCACCCTTTGTGTAAGTTTTGGGTATGTTTGCTTAGGTGGTGATCTGTGGTCACCAATTACCATGAAAATTTGAATTTTACCAGCCGACAATCGATAAAGGAAGTTCAGGAAGGGCTCACTAAGTCTTTTACCAACAGCATACAAACTGTCACACTGAAATAATCTCTCATCATAGAAACGTCACTACATTTTGGATTAGGAACAAAACGGATCATTGTACAAGGCTTACTGAGCTCTACTTCTTCTTTCTACAGATCTTGTTTGAGAACCACAAACTCAGTCAGCATTTCTGTGTTCTTTAAGAAAACAGTGTAATTGTACTTTCCTCTGCTTCTCCACAGATGATATGGCTGCTCTTTTTATTTGTCATTCTTGGACTCACAGCATCTAAGTTGTAAGTCTTGCACGTTACTTTATGTGCCATACAAGTTCCCCTTTTTTGGTTCTGAGCTGCAGAAATCATTCATTTTGTCGTGGTTACTATTAGCTCTGCTGTCTTTAAAGGCACATTTATAAGCCTGTAATTGCAAATTATGCACACATTCCAGTCCTCACTGCAGTCGGTTGAATAGTAACATCACAGCAGAGTTTTTGTCGCATTGGTACACTGAAGGAGCAGTGTTGCTGTGAAGCGTCTGTATATTTTACATAAAATACTTACTTTATACAAGATTGCTAGAGGCCTTTTGACATATTTATTATCTATTGAGCCTATTTAAACCTTTTTCTCCTCAGTTTTTGTCCCAACCTGTCAGCCATCTCCACCAGTCTGCACCTCACTCACAACGTGGCTGTATCCTTTTCCTGCACCCTCTTCATGTCTCTTTTTAACTATGATTCCGGTCAGACGCAGTAAATTTTACTGATTTTCTGAACTTTTAATATCTGTGCTTCTTAATGATATCTTCTGTGAAGCATCTTTTCCTTAACTTAAGTTTGTCTCGAGGGTGTGACGCTTCTGGCTCTAGGTAACGGAGCTCCAGACATCTTCAGTGCCGTTGCAGCTTTCTCACATCCACACACTGCCGGGTTGGCGGTCGGAGCTTTATTTGGTGGGAACAAATTCACGCACAAACAAATCAACCTTTTTAAATATCAAAGATGTTTGTCCCCGTCATGCTTGTTCTGTCTTTCTCTTGTCAGGAGCCGGGATTTTTGTTACCACTGTGGTCGCAGGCAGCGTGGCGCTTGTCAAGCCTTTCTTTGTGGCCTCCCGCCCGTTCCTGCGTGATGTTATCTTTTACATGGTGGCTGTGTTCTGGACTTTCATCATGCTGTACAGGGGCTCTACGACACTGAGCGAAACTTTTGGTACACACTTAAATCTATTGCTTCACACTCGCTGCATATCAATCTCCTTTTTCATGGAGCTATCAATTAGTAGTTTCAATGATTGATCGATGAATAAAGAATTACCTTTGAAGCACTTCTCTACCATTAATAGACATTGAAGTTAACAATGCTCATCCTTTGGGGCAGCAGTAGCTCAGTCACTACCCAAGAGGGATCAATACATTTCTTCTTCTTTCCTGCTGTCCCAAATGTTTACTGCATCAAAACTATTCTTACCCCACCACTGGAATCTCAGATGTTTTATGATTGAAAGCAGTCCCAGAATGCAGTTCAACAAGTCCTCCCTCACTCTTGTACCAAGAGATACATTTCCAAAATTTAATATCTTGAAAATCACAAGTTTTCTAATTTTGGAAATAGCTTTTAATTTCAGATTGTGAAGAAAATGAGAAATATTGATATAATATTTTCAGGGTCTTGGGGACAAAAAAGGACAAATGACAAAAAAATCCAAACTCTCAGTACTGTAATTATATGAAGTTCTAACTCTCTTTTCCTAGGGTACCTCAGCCTCTATGTGGTGTATGTACTCACAGTCATCATCAGCGCATACATCTACAAGCGGCAGAAACGTAGAAGAAACCTAAGTGTCCAGGACATTCAACCCACCCCAGGTTTGAAACAGAAATACATAAACATGCAGACAAATAAAAATATCTCTACAATTTTTAGTGATATTTTGTGTCTCTGCAACAGAATCTTACTTATCTGATTCATCTGATGACAACATTCCCAATCCAACTGCTGAGACGATCCAAGAGGAGTATGGTAGGATGTCAACACACTACTTTAATAAACAACAATAGTTTAATTTATGATCAGAACTACACATGCATGTGTGTTTGTTTATTTACATGGTTCAGAGTCAGAGTACAGACCACTTCTGCCTCACACTGACTCAACGAGTCAGATCATGCTGAACTCTCTGAACCCCGTGGACAGCAGGAAGTGGAGGAGGAAATCATTGAGCTGGAGAGTATTCAAAATACTGAAGGTGTGTGTGTGTGTGTGTGTGTGTGATGCAAGTATGACAGATGTGACCGAATGTAATTGTTTGAATGTAAACTTTCTTCCAACCTTGTTCTCCACCTTCCAGGTCCCTCTAGAGGTCGTGCTGCTGCTCTGTGTTCCTGTTGTCGATCCTGATAAAGAAGACAAGAACTGGAGACGCCCACTGAACTGTCTTCATCTCATCACATCTCCTGTGGTGTGTGTGCTCGCCTTCCAGTCAGGAATGTGTAAGTTTATCAAACGTCATGACGACCACAACGTGATATATAGCAGCAGCTGGAAACAGCTTTTACCTCTAATGTGTAGTTGCAGATTATCTGATCCAGAATGAGTTTCCTCTCTTGCTGCTGACTGTTTTGCTGGGACTTTTCCTTTCTGCTATTGTCTTCTGCACCACCACTAATGACAGTCCTCCCAAATATCATCCGGTAAGCACTGTGCTTGAAATTCAACAGAACAGACACAAACACATAAAGAATATGAATTCTTTTTAGGGGGTGATTTTGGTGGGTCCCGTGTGCTACTTTGAGGCAACATTATGCAGGTGGTAAATAATTTACTAACGGACCTAAAAAACAACGGAGTTTTATTATTTTGTTTCCTTAGCTTACTGGAATCTACTATTCATAATCACAACACTAAGACTTTACCATCACCGTACCGGTTTTTTGGAACACCAGTGATGCATGATGGTACCTTGAGCAACATTAAGAGCAGATGTTTTATTTTTTTGTGTGATGATGACAGTTGGCCTGTCAGTCATGGGTTTTTATCTCCTTCCCCCCTGCAGCTGTTTGCTGTGTTGGGATTCTTGGTGAGCGCCGTGTTGATCAGCGCCGCCGCCTCTGAGGTGGTCAGTCTCCTGCACATGCTCGGTGTTGTGCTGGGTCTCAGCACCACAGTCCTGGGACTGACTCTGCTGGCCTGGGGCAACAGCATAGGAGGTATGGGTGAAGATTTTTTTTTAAATATATAAATTACATTTTGTTATTAAATTATCCCAATATCTATTTTTCAGATTGTTTTTCAGATATCACCATCGCTCGGCAGGGATACCCACGGATGGCTATATCAGCCTGCTTTGGAGGCATCATCTTCAGTATCTTTTTTCACGTAAAACATGTCACTATGTATAACATGGCTCAGGGACGTAACGGTGGACGACTGCATCTTTAACTGTTTCCTTCAGACATGCTGTTAGGAGTAGGTTTGGGATGTCTGGTACAAATGCTGAAAACACACTCTGATCTGCAGGTAATCTTCTCAAATACTCTGATCACGACTTTGTAAATGTGGATTGGCAGAAATACTGAATATATCAGAAACTGTGGACACAATATGCATGTTTTGTTTCTTTGTCTTCCTCAGTTCACACCAGGGGGCTTGTTGACGTGGGTTCTCGTGGGATCTTTGGGCTTGTCTGTGGTTCTGTCCTTCGTCATTATTCCACTGTGCCGGTTCCAAATGCAAAGGACCTATGGGATCTTTCTCATCCTCTTCTACTGTGTGTTTCTTATCATTGCTCTACTCACTGAGTTTGGCAAGATTCACACTACATAAACCAGATTTATATTTGGGACTTCCTCTGGGAGTGGAAAATGACACAACACCCTCCTAAACATAAACTGATATGGTTTTTGCACAACACGTTGTGTACATCCTGGATGCCCACAGCATCCTTTGCTTGGTTTGGGAAACCAAGCAGCAATTAAACAGACAAACTAAGACTTCTCTGCTCAGGCAGAGCATAAACTATTTATCACAATGTGCTTTTATGCAGTTATGCTGACTGGAGTGATGACACTTCATGAATCCAAAGGGAAAAAGCAGATTTTATGAAGGAATACTTTAAAACAAAAAGTAAAATCAAAATGTTTAAATGACATTATATGGAGTTACTTTTGGAAATAAATATTTTTGGTTTGGTTATTTTTATGAAAGTTGTGTTTGTGGGTGAGTAAATACTTAGCTGACGTCTTAAAAAGCAAAATGACATCAATGACAACTTGGAACAGTTTAATAAAATCCCTTATTTACTAACTCAAAATACAATACAGAATAAGAAGTTATATAAAAGTAAAATACTTAAGTCTAGTGAGACATTAGTTCGGAAATACGTTGTACTTGTAATGCTGGGTTGAGCTAAAAGGAGTGTATTTCTTTATACTTTTGGACTTTAGAGAGCTTAGTAGTAGTGTCTGTGTTAATACTTTTCATATGTGCCATTAAGCTAAGGCATCAGGTTTAAGTACTACATCATTTTCAAGAGGTCACAAAAGGCCTACAGCAGTATACGCACAGTACATGACTTCATAGTTGTACAGGCTCTGTGGTAATGTTTACTGAAGGTTTTGAAAAGGCCAAAAAGGCCAACATTCCTGCTTAACTGGTCGAGGGACAAACCTGCACTGCTTTCTGTCATGATGCCTCCAGGAAGGACTCATCATTAACTCCTCTTACTTTCACATCTGCCTTGAAACCCCAATACTGCTGTCCAACTGTGGCAAACTGGGAGCACAATGGAACTGGAAAAGACCTGGAGTAACCCGGCTTCTCCTCATTTAAAAAAAAAGGCTGAGATAAGGGTGTGTTTAATTATGAGGTGTGATCTGTGCGTCAGTTGATGCTGTGAGGTCCAGTCTGCGAGTTTAATTGAGGTTCTGGGAAGGAAGGCTGGTCAGAGACGGGACTTTCCAGAACCCGCTCCAGTCTTTGGTCAGGCTGAGGCAGATTTTCATGTGAGTACTCTGCATACCACTCCTGGAGAAACGAGGTGTGGAGAAGATAAGGAATGTCATCACACCAAACAACTGACAAGTTGAGGGGGTTTTTTTCTTCAGTCTTTTACCTGTATCTCCTCTTCATACATTTTCATGCTGAGGTCACTCTTAGTTCTAGACCTACGACCCAGGTACACCAGAGACGAGTGCTGCACACACCAGGCAGGAGGGAAAGCCAGTTAGCAGGGCTTTATTTGACGAACAATAGTATTAAGAGTGTGTGTGTGTGCGTGCGTGTGTGTGTTTGCTCTTACCCCACCCCGGTCCATGGCTTGTAGGACTCCCTGTAGAGAGCTGAGGGAGGACAGTCCTGGGCAGGTTTGTTTGTACAGCTCCAGAGTGGACAGCGCTTCGTCACGATTCACCTCCACTTCAAACACTATTCCGTTCTCATCTAGATCACACACACATGCACACGCACACACACACACACACACACACACACAAACTAAAATCACTTGCTGAATCGTAGCTAACGTGCAGTCCTCTACAGTATGGATTCATCTTAATCAGCTGAGCATTTACATAATTATTTATATTACAACCCTAAATATAGCAGAAAACATTCTGAAGTACAGAACTTTTACTTTTGGTCTAGCTATAACCGCTTAAACCTAGTTTTACAGAAAGTTTTCACCTCAAAAATCTAATGATTTACATTATAGCAACTGCTATTTGGTCAGGTGAGACCCCACAATGTGACTTTGTGCCCCCCGCACAAAAAAAGAAGTACAGAAACTCTCAGTCCCACCCTCTGGGTTCTCGAGTGGTTCCCTGTTCTTGCGGCTGTAGTTCATGCGGAACACAAACGCGTCCAGAATGAACGCCACGATGATGGTCATCACTACCTGGAGAGGGAACGGACAGAATATTAAACCTGTGATCAGAAGCAGTAAAACAGATGATGCTTGTTTTACCGGGAATTTTCTGCACTGCGCTCACCATGGTTACGATGTAGAAGGTCATGAAGTACAGTCGGCTCCAGTGGCTCGTCATAGAGGTGACTCCTTCCTTTGGGAAGGTGAACGCAGCAACAGTCAAACAGAGACGGACACTGACAACATGTCTGTAGACAACTGACAGATGGAAGACTACAAATAACAGAGTTGATCTTACCATGGTAATGTACCAGTTATTGACCACAGTCAGCTCGAACAGAGTCACTGGAGAAAAACAGAACAACAAATGAGCTGAACTGAAACAGCAGGACAGAAAGAGCACGTGTTCAAATGGGGACAAACACAAATGAATTGATTCTAGGTGTCACAACTTTCATGACAGTTTTCTCCTCACAATGGAGATATGGTTGTTTATTCAGTCCTATGTGCACTATAATCATTAACACACATTTCCTTCCTATCTTCCCAATGTTAAAGGAAGTAAACAAAAACAAACCTGGATCCGCTTCTTGCCAAATATTGCACCAAAGAATGTAATGAAAATACATAAAACTTTTTTTTTCATGTATGTAACTGTGATGCCAAATGGATGTGATAGAAAACTTTGATGGAGCTAAATTTGGAATATTAATAGCTTTATCTTTTTTTAAAAAAAATAAAAGTTTAAAGGAATTACCAAAGCTGCTGAGAATGTTGTTGAAGTTATTGAGGTAATAATAGCCTTCCAGCAATACTGTCTTATTGCCAATGGGGACGCTGACCTGCTTGTAAGACTCTGCCACTGTGCTGGTGCTGCGATTTGGAGAGAGATGGAATAAACAGTTAGTGGACATAAATGCTATTTCATTTCCTGTACAAGATGTAAGAAAATGTAGAAAACCAGAATTAATATCAACACACTAAGCTAATATTAGAAAGCAGAAAAATAAAGAGCAATAGAGTGCAATTTTCATGATGATGCTGGTGTGACTCACTTGCAGCAGTTGGGATAAATCACATCTGCAAAGAACTCCATCCCCACAATGGCAAAGGAGTAGTAGAAGATGATTAAAGTCAACCCCAGACTTGCCATCCGGGGGAAGAGCTCAAACATGGTGTCCAACACATTACGATACCGCTGCTTTATTTTAAACAACCTGACAAAGAAACAGAATTTAAAGGTAAATTAAAATGTGAAATGCTGCCAGAAGTACAAGAAACTTGCGGAGTGAAGGATAGCGGCGTACCGGAGCAGCTGAAGCGGTCGGAGGACGACAATAAAATAGAACGGCTCCATATCAAAAGCAAGAGCAATCAGACCCAGGAAGGCAAACACTGTCACTGAGAAGTCAAACCTAGACAGATGAGAAAAGTGAAGGATCAATACTGAAAACATCCAACCCCAGATTTGTGTGACGATAATTGGTGTTTTGTATTAGAATAAAATAGTGTCTAAAATGAAATGTCTAAAATGAAATCGGAATCCAAAAGCACACACTCAAGCACTCAAACAGGATCTGAATTTTTGCCCACTTGAGTGTCCTCATCTTTTGGATTCAATACTTATATCTATCAATCAATCAATCAATCAATCAATCAATCAATCAATCAATCAATTAATCAATCAACTGAGCATCCAGTTTATTACTCACAGATTCCACCCAGAGCTGAAATAAGCCATCGGTCCTAGACCGGTGAGTTTCAGTAACACCTCTACACCATAAACTAAAAGCAAGGCGACAGGGACAGAATTAGTATTAGTAGAAGTAGAAATAAACAAAAGAGTTTACATATTAAGATCCTCTACGATCAGTTATAGATTATGGATATTAAAGCAGGCAGCCGACTCACTGGTCAGGAAAACAATGTAACTCCAGGGAACAAATCTTGACCAGGAGAATCCGCCTGCAGAGGGAGGTGGGAGTACGTTAAGACAAAACACTTTCCCTCAGTGGTGTCTGTCACCGGGAGCGTTCTTACTGTTCAGCGTGTACGTCTCCACCAGGATCCACACGCCGTTGATGGCCACCACCACATCTGCCATCACAACAGCACGTTACAAGGTTTACGGTCAGAGAGACTTTGGAGATGAAAATGTACGACGTTCCACTTACACATGACGTACTGGAAGGCCTTTGACTTCACAAGCAGGTTGATGCCTGTTAGAGCAGCAAGTATTTAGAACAACGAACAGATTTGTTTATTAAAGGAAACAAACAAGAGAACTCACCTTTGAAAATGAGGAAAGTTGTGTGTGGAAGGTCATCAAACCAGTGTTCTCCACTGCGTCGTGCCTGAACCATACACACACACACACAGTAAATAATTTACAATACAAACAACCAAGACAGAGTAAATTGTGAATACACCCCACTTACCTTCCATTTAAGGCCTGTGACCTCATAGAACTTATAGAACTCTTGCAGACTGTGGGAGAGGAGACTCCATTGAAACAACATTGTGTGAAGATGTAACAATCCAAATACATTCAGATAGACTTAACAGGAAGTGTGTGTCAGACGGTTACCTGAGCATCGGCGCCCCTGAGGTGTTGAGAGCTTTATAAGTGAGGAATCGATCTCTGGCCGACATCCGGGGTCGGTAGAACCGCATCAGTCCGTCAAACTGTTTCAGCGACACCCCCATTGGTCTCTAAGGGGGACGACACAACATCAACACAAAGGGATCAGCCACGAGTGCGTCAATAAATACATCACTTCATCCACATTTAACATTCGAATGACAGATGCCATAAAGGACGTACCTGTCGGCTAACCAGCAGCTGAAAGGCGTGGTCAATAGCGGAACGTTTATGAAGCAAAAGAGATTTAAACTTCATCTTTTCCACATCATTAAACGTATCAAACACAACTGCCAGGAGCTGGAAGGAGACAGGAAATAAATGAATTCACTTTATTGTATTTGTACTGTTTTCTTTTGAATATATTAGAAATAATTAACAAATGATCACCTTCCTCCACAGTGAAACAGAGTTGTGATCAGACTAGACATTTTATTTTATAAAGGTAACTGTACCAGATTCATGACGAAGTACAGTTCTATGGACAGGTAAACAATGAAGAAAACACAGGACCAGCGGTTCTTGGAGTACGCTGGCATCATCACATCAGGAAAACTAGGAGTAAGAGGAGTACATGATGAGCTCTAAAACTAGGTAGCACTACTTTAAGATGAGAGTGGGAGGATGCACTACATACTTTGCCGTGGTCAGCAGCACAAACAGACTGACGAGGCTGTTCTCCAGAGTGCTGAAGTACTGAGAAGAGTCAGAACATGTGACCGATTCAGAATGAAAACACTAGAGGAAGTCCAAAAAGTCCAAAAACTTGAAAATCTTCATCAAATTCCAGCCAGACTAAACTTACTGGGTCAGAGGTGTTTGGAGAGAAGAGGCAGAAACCTGGGAAGACACAATAAGATAGTCCTTGATTGACATCTTGGATGTTTCTCTTCATTATAGAATCATTTTATGATTTCAGACAAAGAAACATAATTTATTGGCATTTCAAACACGATAAAATACAGTTTCTTACCCAAAATAGCAAATATAACCATGAAGAAGAGCAGCAATAGGAGGATGTCAATAAAGGGCGGGAGGGACTGGAAGATCTGACGCAAGTTTCTGATTGGAGGAAGAACACCTTGTTGGTGAGGATTGTTCTTAACTTTTATATCACTGGAAAATTTATATTATGAAAAAGCCTCAAAATGATCATAAAGTCATAAAGCAACAAATTTAGCCAAGAATCAGTGACCAGAAAATGTTATTTGCGATTTATTTATGGTAAGAATTGGAACAATTGGGACTCTGGTGACTCCTAGTGACAGAAATATAAGAAGAACTCAAAGCCATCTCCTTTACGGTTCTCTGGATGCTTTTTCCTCATTTTTCTCAATCCAGCCTACAAACGCTTTTCGGGTAAAAAGAGCTTGCATACCTGCGCACAGCACCACAGTATCTACAATCGACCAGGAAAATTGGTCTAAGAGCTCTGGTCACTCGGACGTGAGACGTCTGTCTGATCAGAACCACTATGGCCTCCACAAACTGCAGCAGCAACACACACATCTGTGCAAGGACAAGAAACAACAGGAAAAATTGGAAATTTTAGGAGCTGGATTTCAAATGATTACATGCAAACAACAGCATGTTGAGGATTGAAAATAACAGACTTTCCCTAAAGCTCTTGCCAAATTATTTACCATGCCGTTAGCATGAGCTAGTTACCTTCACCATCGTCCTTTTGTGTCGTATGAAGGTGTGGAAACCTAACCAGCGAAGTTTCATGCATAGCTCAAACGCCACCATAACCAAAGCCAGCAGCTCCAGCGTGGCGTGGACCTGCAGAAGAATCAAATTCTTTTTTTTTTTAGCAAACCCTACACACACATTAATGTTTTGTTGCATCCATGTGTGTGTGTGTGTGTGTGTCTGTTCACTCACATAGACATCCAGGCGTAGTGAGGGCACGGCGGGGGCTTCGCACAGCGACAGCATCATCAGCAGCAGTCCAGTCAGCAGCTCCATCATGTAGAACAGGTGGTTGTGAGCGAACAGGTACGCTGCCAGCGCCTTCGGGTTCCGAGGATGAGTGAAGAACTTGTCGTTGTTCTCACCCTCCTGCATGTGAGATTTAAAGGTAACGAAAAAATTCTGTGATAAGTCCTGTTAATACTACATGTGTCTGTTAGTGTATGTCTTGTGGTATGTCCTGTGATGTCAGTGTTTCTTTTTCTCCTGGTGTTTATCCAGTATTTATTCTTTATGTAATGCCTGAGCAGTGGATATGTACAATTTCCTCTGGGATTAATAAAGTATCTATCTACATATTTATCCATCTTATGACCTCCTATATGAAGACAAGTTCTGTCTAAATATCTACATTTTATGATTTGTAGTCATCGTTTATAAAACCGCACTGAACCAGACTGTAAGCTCTCATGTATAACATGAAAATGTCATTAGGAAGGAACTCACATTCAACATGTGAGGCATTTGGTTACACATTAACACAATGTTTGATTACCTGCCAGTGATAGAGCGGAGGGTGCAATCAAAGCCATTAAACGACCATGTGAACGTCACAAGATCACGACTGCCAGCTGCTCTGAACATCCAGACCCACAATGCATCAGCTGCACATACCTGCAGGTAGATGGCCGCCTCTTGGTAGTTCATCTCCCAGCTCTGACGTAACGACACATTTTGGGCGCCGTAGTTTTTGGGCCCGGGTGTTGGGATGACAGCATTGTTCACTACGTCGTAATTACCTCCTCCTCCATCTGGAACGAAACACTTTGGTGTCAGTGTGTTGATGCAGCTCACACACACACACACACACACACACACACACACACACACACACACACACACACACACACACACACACACACACACACACACACAAATACATACACACACAGGAGACATGTATGCCTACCATTGCAGTCTTGTTCTAACTGCGTGGCATAAGAAGAGTTCACTCCTGGACTCTCACTATGAGTCTGATCTTCATGTAAACCAGCTGCCCGCCTACATAAGCACTCCATCAATCCGGTCTGGATCGCTCTTTGTTTTTTTCTCAGCTGTGAAAATGTACCAAAGTCCTTTAAATCCACAGGACCAGCAATTGTGTGTCATTCACAACACACTGCATCTATTCCAGCATCCACAAACATCTGGAGAAACTGAGCGCCAAACATTCCACTCAGCCCAGATGTTAACTCCAGAAGCGCAGTCACAAGTGAAGTCCGGATGTGAATTATCCGAGTCTGACTCTGGGAATCAAAATAACACCAGAGACTGACATCCATTCAAAACAAATGGCACTGCTTGTGAGATCCAGAACCTCTTCAAACAGCAGTCGCTTCTCTTGTCTCTTACAGTCACCTTGATAGGAGATACTGTCACCAGTGAAAGCAAATTGTGATTTAAACACTTGCACCCTGAAATTACCATCCGTACTTTGAACTTTGATCCCAGTGCTGCTGGTCGGTGAGAAAGTGCCGGGTTTGCATTGATATCACGTTGTCTACTACGCCTCCTTCCTCACAGATAGGAGACAAACAAGAGACAGATAAACTGTACAAGAACAAATTTCAAAAGCCAAGGAAGCTATTATAATAATCTAGTGACATACTGAAACGTAACACAGAATTACGCTTGATCTCCCTATTTTTCTGCTTCAGGCGCACAGACAGCATCCAGAACTCCAAAAACAGAGTGGAATCAAATCAACAAAAACAACACACACACACACAAAAAAGCTCAGCACTGATGACAGTTTCTTCCAGGACAAACTAAATCTAGCGTTGTCATGATCTGAAGGGTTGAAACCACCAGGAACTAAACTGTGCTCCACACTTATACCCAGGCATGGGATTTATCAGTGAAGTGATAAATGCAGCTGTTTTTCCCGGTTCAAACTCCCCCTCTTTCTAGAAAAACTCAATCAGAAGGAACAGCGTGATATGTCCTCCTTGTCCACCACACCCACACTTCCTGAGAAAAAAAAAAAAGTCTTCTCCTTTTCCTGTTCACCTCCAGAGCCAGAGAAAATGATCCACTGAGCTGGAACGCACAAACACACTTACACACGGAGCTGCATACGTGCACACGTAACACACTCATTCTACCAGGAGGGGCTGAGGGGTGCACGGTCTGCTGATGCCAGCAGTTTCTCAGATGGCTCATTTTGTAGCTTATATATGAGGCATACAATGGCAGCAGGATTACTATGCTGAGTGGATGCATGGACCCCCGTGCAGACTGCTCACGCACATGCGCACACACACAAACACATGAGCTCACAGCCTGGTGGACAAGTTCCATTAAAACAGTGTGACCTGGTCATGCAGCTGATAGTCAACAATGTTCAGGGCAGTCAGACTGCACATCTGCAGATGCACACTATGAAGGAAAGCTATTTGGTTAGCAAAGTTTGTTGACTGGAAAGTTTTCTATCACTATGGTAACGGATGTTGCAAAACCAAAGTGGTAGGAGGTCATGTTTAAAGTTTTAGATTAGAATACCCTTGACGGATTCTCTTCAGAATAACCAGAGCTGAGGACATATTTTGTATATGAAACTTTATTGAGCTGTATTTTAAATGATGTCACTAAATAAAGCCATGTTATTACTGCAGTGCAAGATGTATTCATGCATATCACTGATGTTTATTTCTTTGTTAGTTTGTTTGTTTATTTATTTTTGGAAAAGAAAACTCCATACAGCAGAAGATGCTAAAAAAAATTCTAGTTACTTTAGGTAATATTAAAGTTTGAAATGAAAGAGGTTTATAATGTACGGTCATCATACCAGGGATTAAAAAAAAATTGAAAATGCATGCAAGTTTCAAATTTATATGGTCAGCATTTTTCTGACATTATTCCCTTTTAGTTCTTTTTGCTGACACTGTGTTTTTTCTTTTGTGGTTAAAGGGTATTCTTCATAGATCTTTATTATAACTAAGCAGAAGAAAGGCGCTATTTATATAGTTTGATCACTTGATAAGTCCATATAAAGAGTCACATGCATAGAGTCCAAAATAGAAAGTCTGGCTGAACAAGTCAATTTTATAAGCACCGCTGCGACAATCATTATCTAAGAATGATGCTGCCGATTCAGACCAGGCAAAGAAAACTTAAATTATTTGACCTTTTTTTAAATTTTATTATTATATGCAGAACAAAAAAATACATCAAAAAACAGTGAACAATAAAGCAACGTTTGATGATCACTGCTGAGTTTGTGGCTCAAGAAACCTTTTCTCTGTTTTATAATTTTTTGAAAATTTGTGAAATTTGTGAAAACTGTGAGCTATCTTGAAAACTTTTTTTTTTCCAACCGTGTCCTCAATGCTGAGATCTAATTGATCCCAATGAAATTCAAAGAGATAACATTCAGATCAGGGACAAAACTAAATCTGTAAAACAGTCATAACTCTGTGACATTGATCACTGCTGATGGACACACTATTTACTGATTGTGTAAAATGTTCCATATTCCATTTGGGTCATCCGAGAACTTTAAGAAACTTACATATTTGGAGTGTGGGTATATGTATACTAGCATTCATTCCACGTGAGGCTTTGCAAAGCATGACTTAAAAACTATTCAATACATTTTTGAAAACATATGTACCAACAAAAGTATCTCTTGCACAGGTATTTTTAAGGCAGATGCAGCATAAAGTGGATTACTTTGGCCTTTCAGGAAAGAAGGTCTAGTACTGAAATGTTTTATTAAGTTAATGTGAAGGAAATAAGAATAACAATTAAACCTTGTGTATGCATTTTCTAATTAATAAATAAATAAACAATGGGCGAAGCAAACACTCCCAAAGCATTCAAGAAGTTGAAGAATGGAGGGATCCTGTGTCCCAGTAAAGTTTTATTCCATTTTATTTGCACTGCAGTCCTGCAATGCTTAATGTAATGAGGCCAGAACACAAAATGCTTACTTTCGTCTCCTCTCTCAGTTTCCTCGTTCAGTAAACCGCTGTTCACTTCGTCCCAGGTTAAGATGAGAGGCACATCGTCGTCAGACTCCATGCTAGCAGATAACAGGCTGCAAATTAGTCTTGATCTTCTAACGAGACTTAATCTGCTGTAAACTGTCCGCAAATGAAGAAGTACATTGTTTGTTGTGCAAACAGCTAGATGTGGCTTCACATGTTGGGAATCCGCTGTTAACGATGCGCTAAAACGACGGATGCATTTGATGCTAGACTGAGAGCTAACCAGCTAAAAAAAAAATTAAAAAAAGAAAAAAAGAAAAGTCTCCAGTGAGACACGAAACACAGCTATCAACTTAAGGATTTCCACGTTGTGTGAAGCAGTCAAAGCTTGTTTGTTGCATATTTGCTCTGTCCCGTCAAAGATGGCATCTGTCATCTAATAACCTGTCTCACTGCCGCTGCCGGGCTGAGAACCTGAGACAGCCCGTCTGTGTGCACCAGGACATCCTCACACACTTGGGCTCAGCCGGACCACAGATGGTTGTGTGTTCTCACATTGACCGCGATTTAAATCCAACGACTCTTCATCTACATTAATCTCTGCACAAACGAGGTCTGACGGTCGGAGCAGAATTACAAATGCCCTACATTTGAGTTCATATTTACATCAACAAACAGTCGCGACACCGAAACAATTTACGGCAGTCCGTGTTCTCGTGCTGTAGGGTCACATTTTCAAAATAAAGTTCACCAGATCTAAATACAATATGTTGTTTCAAAACTCAATTGTAGGCTTTTAATTAGTTTTTAATTCATTCATAAATTAAAAACAATACATTAGTACAATCAGTAATAAACACAACTCATAATTATGAGGATACACTTACTACCATGTTTGTGGTTGCCTAGCAACATGGGAAACCTATCCATTGCTTTTTTTGCTGACATCCAGCGCGCGACTCGACAGGTAAAAACAATTGAAATTGAAATTTGTAGACCGATCAATTTAACAACGACCGATGTTCGCTTAAGTAATGACCTAACGTTAAAACTATTTTTATACCCATTAAATCAGAAATGTGCTCAAGATTATTATTGTTGTTGTTATTGTTGTTTTCTCTTCTTCGCTCATTGAATGATAGGATGTCAACAAACACTGAATCAGTAGCAGCAAAGGCGTGGATTCAGGTGGATGAACCAAGGAACCTCCCTCCTGAGGCTCAAATGATCTCAAAAATTTTGGAGGACTGCATCAACAAAGTTGAGATTGTAGGAACTCTGGATGTTTTCCTCCAGTCTAACTGTCTGTCCAGTGTCAAGGATGAGACTTTTAGAAAGTTACTTCAAAAGCATGTAATATTAGTTGAAAAGTTGCAAGTTGGATCCAAAATAAACTCAAACGAAGAACAAAAGGGAGAAGGAAAAAAGCCTAGAGCAAAAGATCAGCTCGAGAAGGACATCAAGGACTCTGTCAGGGATCTACTCAGGCATGTCCGTCACCACCCCGATGCCCTCATTGGTTTGCAGACAGAGCCAGGTTTGGTAATAGGTGAGAGTGAGTGTTCACTCAATAGTGAACTGAAGGTGTTTCAGACTCACGTATGGGAAAGGTTGCAGATCAGTTTGGAAGAGCGACCTCACTGCAAACCGGTGTCTCCATCCACTAAGGCCATTATGGATTCAATGGTGGAAGAAGTAACTGACACCATAAAGAAAGTGGATGAAAGGGTGAGGCTGTTGGAAATTAAATTTTCAGTCTCTAATGTTTAGATGGAGGCAGAGAAGAAGAAAAAAATCTCGCTGAGCCAAGTTAATTTTTCTTTTCTCTTTTTTTCTGAAAGATTTCTGAGAAAAATCAAGAGATTAAAAGTTTGCAGAGCTCTCTACAAAAATTACCTAAAGAACCACCACAGTTCCCTCTTCTGAATGAGCGGCAGCAAGAAGTTATCAGCACTTCGAAGAAAAAGCAAAGCATAATACAGAAGCAAATCGATGAACTGAAAACTGCGATCGACAAGGTGTCCCGTGAAAACAGAGAAGCAGAGAAAAAACTCCATGAGGTAAGATCAGTAATCAAATCCACATTTTGATGGCATTTTGTGTGATAACAAGTGTCTCGACTGTATGTTATTCATTTTGCAGAGAAACGACAAGGTGAAATCAGAAACTTTGGATTTAATCCAAACCTTTGATAACAAAGTTGAAGAAATCCAGGTACAAATTCTGATTAATTCCAAAATTCCAAAAATACACCAGGAAACAGAATTATCCCTGTATACTCAGGGTACAAGTTGATAAGCTTGCTGGCATGACATTCAGGGTTTTTAAGGTGACACTTGAAGTTCTTAGCCTTGAGTATAACAGTTAAACAAAAAATGCCAAGGTTTAATCATCTAATTGATTTTGCTCGATCCATCTACTGGTGAATGAATATTGATATTTTAGATTATGACAAACTATATTCTCAATATCATCCAGCTCTGATAATACTTCCCTTACATTTTAACTTTCTCTTTCATTATTTTTCATTCACTACCCATCGCAATTTTGGCCAAGGCCAAGTTGGAGATGAATGAACTTGAATATGAAAGGGAGCAGGAGGAACTGAGGGTGTTGCAGGAACGCTTTTCTGTTCTGGAGATAGAGTGCGTCCAGATCCAAGAGAAGCGTAGGCTGGCAGAGGAGAAGAGGAAGGAAGAAATGAGAGAGCTGGAGATGAAGACTAAAGCTGCTATTGTTATTCAAACATGGTGGAGAGATTACTGCGCTCGCAAAGCCTTGAACAAAGGCAAAGGCAAGAAAGGCAAAGAGAAGAAGGGTGAAAAAAAAAGAAGTAAATGATCAATCAATCAACTTTTATTTATGTAGCGCTTAATCACATATGATTTTGTACTTGACTGACACACAGCATAAAGACAGATTTATACATTTATCAGTGAGTAAAGTTGAAAGACCGTGTTCAGATTAAACCAATTAATGTCTCTCTAACAGTGAGTTTTATTGCATTTTTTAAGGATGAACAGTGTAAAAATTCTTCTTTTAGAGTGTTGGTTAGTGACCTGTGAACCTGTGAATGTTGCTCATATTTTTGTTCCATCCGTTTCTCACCAAGATAAATTTTGATTGCAACAATTCAAATTTGTGGGTCTGATATTCCTTACGCTTGAAATGCTGAGCTATCTGCCTTTTCTCCACAATGTTGCTATTTCCAATATCTTGTTTTTATTCACACTTTAGGTGTGGAGCTCTGTTTTCCTGCGTGCTTGTTGGCTGAGCTGCAAACCTATTCGAGGGTCCCCCATACTCAACTCTTAACATGTCTCTGGGGGTGAGATTCCACCTGGTGGCATTGTGATCTCAAGAGTCAAATAAAAAAATTATTCAGAATGCCTTCACTTATAATTCAGAAAACTTTATTCCGCAGAACTTTTTACAGCATTTTTTAAAATATGACATATATTATATACAGACATTATACATCATAAAAACATGCATGTAAATTCAGTGTATGCGTGTACGTGAGTAAATAATGTGGAACTTCCATATTTAGCAGTGTTTCCTTTAGTTGATATAAACTTGCAAATTAAGTTCGACATTGATTTCAGTGATCCAAAAAGCCCCGAGTTACAAAACCGTCCGTGAGTTTGATTGAAAAAACAAAATTGTAATCTTTGACACTAAAATACAGTTTGGATAATGACTTGGAACGCGGTGCACGAACACTCCTGCCGGGCTGAGAACGCTGAGACAGCCCGTCTGTGTCCACCAGGACATCCGCACACACTGGGCACTGCTGGACCACACATGGTTGTGTGTTCTCACGTTAACCGCTATTTAAGTCCAACAACTCTTCGAGTACATCAATCTGTGTACAAATGAAATCTGACGGTCGGAACCTATTTTAAAAACGCCCTACATTTGCCGAGGTATAATGTAGGGCGTATTTACGTCAGCAAACAGTCGCGACACCGAAGCAATTTACGGCAGTCCGTGTTATTGTGGTACAGTATATGGTCATATTTTCAAAATAAACTTCAATAAATCTAAAAATCCTGTTTTAAAACCAAATTTCAGGCTGTCTTATTAATAAGTTTTTTATTTGTTTATAAATTAAAAACAATAAATTAATACAATCAGGAATAAACACTACGGCAGTAGCTTAAGTCTTGGGCTCGGGACCGGAAGTCGACGGTTGCCTAGCAACATGGGAAAACTATTCATAAAATTTTTGCTAATATCCAGTGCACGACTCGACAGATAAAAACCAGTGTCAGTATTTTTTTAAAAGTTATATTCAGTTTTATTTAGAAAATGTACTCAGTACAGGAAACCTCGAAGTGTTGCTTTCTGGGGTCATCGACCTTCGTGTGGCTGCAGTACAGCCGCCCTGCCAGCAGAGGACGCAATGAATGAACCAGTTTTCAACACAATTATCCAAGAGGGTTCAAAGCTCCATGAAGCCTCATTTGGACATTATTAGGTATGCTCTGCATCACTTCATCAAAGTTCAACCAGAATTTCTCCTTCTCCTCCAGCTCACATCCTACCTGTGGAGCATACACTAACAACATTGAACATCATACCTTTGATTTTTAGCTTCAGACTCTTCCCTCTATCTGACGCTCTTTTTACCTCCAGGACATTCCTAACAAACTCCTCCTCCATTTCTCTTCCTATCTACATCATGATAGAACAACTTGAACCCTGCTCCTAAACTTCTAGCCTTGCTACCTTTCCACCTGGTCTCCTGGACACACAGTATGTCTACCTTCCCCCTCTGCATCACGCCAACCAACGCTCAACCTTTTCCTGTCATAGTTCCAACATCCAACGTCCCTACTCTCAGTCCTATACTTTTGGCGTTCCTTCTCTCTCTTCTCTCTCTTCTTACGAACACACTTGCCTCCTCTCCTCCTTCGACAAAGGAGAGGAGGTCAGGGTAAAATTAAGAATTCAGGGGCGTTGTGGGATGTTGCAGTCTGTGACTGCATTGGCTCTTGTTGTTATTCATTCATTCATTCATTTTCTGCCTCTTCATCCGCCATAGCGGGTCACGGGGAGCTGAAGTCTATCTCAGTTGGCACAGGGCGTGAGGCGGATGACACTCCGGGCACGACGCCAGTGCACTGCGGTTATTGTCATTTTCTTTTTTCTCTCATTGAATGACAGGTTAAACGACACTGAATCAGTAGCAGCAAAGGTGAGGTTTCCACCTCAGCATAGCTTAGCCTCTACATCAAAACATCACAATATTTGGCGTTCAACGGTCAAAAAATTATTGATGCTTCCGGGCGGAAAATCTCGCCCGGCCAATAACTGGTTCTTATTTATACCTCCTGACCAATTATCGCCAGGACACCCAAAGCATCATTTGGCTCCTACAGCAAGGATTCAGCTTGAAGATTCAAGGATTCAAAGGATTCAAAGGATTCAAAGCATTTATTGTCATGTTTTCACTCAAGAAACAGGGTTTCCTTGTACAATGAAAAACTTACTTTGCCATCTGCATGTAAAGCCAAGAGTTGTGCAAACCAACATATATATAAAACAACATATATACGTTTATAACAAACTACCACAAATACTATATGTACATTTTGACAGCTATTTACGCAACAGATGGCCAACAAATGTATGAACCGAGGGAAACCGAGGAACCTCCCTCCTGATGCTCAAATCATTTCAAACATTTTGGAAGACTGCATTCACAAAGTTGACATTGTAGTAACTCTGGATAATTTCCTCCAGTCTAACTGTCTGTCCAGTGTCATGGACAAGACTTTTAGAAAGTTACTTCAAAAGCATGTTAAATTAATTGAAAAACTGCAGCCAGGATCCAAAATAAACTCAGATGAAGAACAAAAGGGAGAAGGAAAGAAACCTAGTATGAGAGGAAAAGATCAGCTCGAGAAGGACATCAAGGACTCTGTCCGGGATCTACTCAGGCATGTCCGTCACCACCCTGATGCCCTCATTGGTTTGCAAACAGAGCCAGGTTTGGTAATAGGTGAGAGTGAGTGTTCACTCAATAGTGAACTAAAGGTGTTTCAGACTCACGTATGGGAAAGGTTGCAGATCAGTTTTGAGGAGCGCGCTAACTCCAAGCCGGTGTCTCCATTCACTAAGGCCATTATGGATTCAATGCTGGAAGAAGTAACTGAAACCATAAAGAAAGTGGAAGAAAGGGTGAGGCTGTTGGAAATAAAAGTGTCAGTCTGTAATATTTGCAAGTTGTTTGGCTGGAGGCAGAGAAGAAGAAAAAACTCTTGCTTAATCCAAGTTTATTTTTCTTTTCTCTTTTTTTCCTGAAAGATTTCTGAGAAAAATCAGGAGATGGAAAGTTTTCAGAGCTCTCTACAAAAATTACCTAAAGAACCACCACAGTTCCCTCTTCTGAATGAGCGGCGGCGAGAAGTTATCAGCGCGTCGAGGAAAAAGCAAAACATTTTACAGAAGCAAATCGATGAACTGAAAACTGCGCTTGAGGAGATATGCCGTGAAAACAGAGAAGTAGAAGAAAAACTCCACGAGGTAAGTTCAGTAATCAAATCCACATTCTGACAGAATTTTGTATGTTAACAGTATGTTACTCATTTTGCAGAGAAATGACAAGGTGAAAGCAGAAACTCTGGATCTAATCAAAATCTTTGATGGCAAAATTGCAGTAATCCAGGTATAAATTCAAATTAATTCTATAATTCCAAAATACTCTAGGAAATAAAGTTATCAGTATACTCTGGGTACATCGAGCTCTGATAATACTTCTTACATCTTTCATTTTCTCTGTTATTATTTTTGATTCATTACCCATAACAATTTTATCAAACTTTGAAACCTCACCCTCTACTGTTCCAGGACAAATTGGAGTTGAACGAATCTGAATATAAAAGGGAACAGGAGGAACTGAGGGTGCTGCAGGAACGCTTTTCTGTTCTGGAGATAGAGTGCGACCAGATCCAAGAGAAGCGTAGGCTGGCAGAGGAGAAGAGGCAGGAAGAACTGAAAGAGCTGGTGAGGACGGAAGCTGCTATTGTCATCCAAACCTTGTGGAGAGACTACTGCGCTCGCAAAGCCTCGAAGGCCAAAGGCAAGAAAGGACAGAAAGACAAGAAAGGCAAAGGGAAGAAGGGTAAAAAGAAAAAGTAAATGACGTTCATGTAACCTATAGAAAAAATTAAGCATTCCACCAAATATCCTCCACTCATTATTTATTTTTTTAAACAATTTTTGTCCTTTGGTTTTTATATTGGCACTTTGTATTCATTTTCATGTCAGGAAAACTTCATTATTGAGCATTGGACTCTTATTATGGGTTGACCTTACTTTTGACCCCGTGACGCGCTTCCCTTCCTCAGTCCTGTTTTGGTTATACCTGAGGAGGGCTAGTGTGTTCTTTTCTGCTCATGGTTCACAATATGTGTGATTGTGTGACTCCATCTTGTGCAGAATAAATACATCACTTCTTCAGCTGAACCATAACATCGCTGATTCATGATGACACAGCACAGAGTAGTAATTTATTGGACAAAGTTGGGCCAAACTGGCTACATTAAATATTTGGTGCTTGACTTTTTGCTTGAATCTCTTTTGGATTTTGTGTGAATGTGATTATTTTGTAATTTTCTTTTTGTGAATAAACGTGCTTTAAAATAAATAAACATATTTATGAAAATGCTGAATGAGTGAATAAAGATGAAAGAGCATGTTCAGATTAAACTAATTAATGTCTCTGTAACAGTGAGTTTTATTGCATGCATTTATTGCATTTTAAAAATTCTTATTTTGTTCCATCTATGCCTTTCTAAAATTAATTTTGTTGATATTGTACAATGATCATACCGGCCGATCTACTCTAATCATGAAACGATTAGAGCATCACAGCACAGGACACAGTCAAGTTTTAAATCCTTCTGGCCCTGAGCCACCATACAAAAACCCAAGAGGCTGATAGGTTTTAAGAACGTAAATCTTTATTAAACCTATATTCCTCTATGTCCTACTGGCTTATAGGTGAAGAAAGAGGAAAAAAGAAAAGGTAGATATCACTGGAAACCTCTGCAAGCCACTACACTGCCACTACCAAATCACACGTAACAGAAACCCGAAGGGGCACTGCAAGCACATCCTAGTTTAGAAACAGCAAAACCCGCTACAACAAATCGGTGGGCCACAGTGGGACAGGGACTGAGTCAGGGCAGTCTAGATTCTCTCTCCTACTGGGGCATGAATTCACTCTCAGTCTAAGAAATGCTGGTTGGAGAAGTTACAGGTGCCCATTTCTGACAGTCTCGTCTTACTATCATTCCCGGTGTGATTTCTCTCCTTGACCTTTACTTCCGTTCTGGTGGGGATGATTTGGGCCCATTTGTTCAGGGTTCTGGTGACCCCTAAATTCTGTTGAAATGGTTGGTGTGAATCAAAATAGGATACTGGTCACTATGAGTGGGTTTTCTGTACACCTCGATGTTGAGATTCTCATCGATCTTTACTGCACAGTCCAAGAAGGGCAGGATGTCGTCCTTAACATCTTCGCATCTTAACATCTGAATTTGATGTTGCGATCCACTGTGTAGATGTGGCCTCCACTTCTTGGTTTGTGATAGTTTACTGGTGTCATCTACATATCTGAACCAATGACTGGGTGCTGTCCCTGTGACAGAGGCCAGAGCTTTCCACCGCTTATACAAGTTGGCCACTAGAGGTGATACAGGTGAGCCCACAGACAGAACCTCCATATCAATGTTTTATTCATTAATCAATTAAAATCAATACAATCCGTAATATTACTACTGAGAATTATAATTGGATACTTAACTGTGTTTGTGTACTATTCTGACGCTTCACTGACACACACTGTAATGATTCATGCAGATACCGAATCAGTAAGAAATTTAAAACAGGGTGTTCAGATTCAACTGTAATAGTGAGTTTCACTGCATATATAACGGGTGAATACTTGAAAAATTCTGGTGTGAAAATGTTGGTTAGTGAGCTGTAAACGGGTAACTCGTGGCTGCTCCCTCATGGCTGCTGTTCTAGTCAATGACCACTAGAGGGCAGTACAGCACCTTGTATTCCGGATTACTGCTCTCAATGTGACGTTACGGCAGCACGGTGGAGTGTAGCTGAAGAGAGATCTGATTCCATCTTGGGTCTTTCTGTCCTTCCTCGCACTACAAAAAACCTGCAACCTGAAAGTGAATTGGTCACTCAAATATTGTCCATGTATGAGCGTGAGTGGGTGTCTGTCACCCCTTGCCCAGAGCTGGGATGAGTTTGAGCGTAAACCCGCGAAACCTATTTCGAATATGGGCTGTAGGTGCATGAATTAATGAATGAAAATTACATTGCAATCAACACTGTCAGAACAAATTGAAAAGACAGTCTTCGGTCCTGATAATTCCAACAAGGATCACCCACCATACTCACAAAATATACAAAAGGCAGTCAGAGACTGCAACATCCGGCACCCCCGAATTCAAAATTTTGCCCTGACCTACTTTCATAATGGTCACAGCAATGAATTCTATATTGTACTAGCGAGTATGACATTGACCTAGTTTTCCAAAGTTGAAAGTCATCATTACATTTTTGTGCCTCTGGCTTCTTGAAAATGTTGCTTTTTGTTTTGTGATGATATCTCATCGGGTTTCAGAGAGGTGAACCTAAAAAGGTATAAAATTGAAAATATGACCTTGACCTAGTTTTTCGAGGTCAAGGTTGTGATCTAATTTTCATCCCCTTGCCACCATGAATATAATACCTTTTCTTTCATCTTTCTATCTTATCTGGTTCCTGAGATATGTGCAAAAAAATGTACAAAGTTGAAATTTGATCCTGACCTAGTTTTCTCAAGGTCATCATCTCATTTTCATCCCCTTTGCTGCCCGAGTAATGTGCTTTTTTTTATCTTTCTATCTGCAACTATTGTGAAGATATTTGGTGGACGGATGGACGGACTAACACACAAACACGAACAATTACAATACATCACTACTTCGCAGGATGTAACAAATATTAACAGAACTCGCAGGAAATAACATTATAGTTGCTAAAAAGATTATTTTTAATTTAAAGGCACCGTGTTTACTATTACAGCATGAAGCATATTGCTATGTATCTTAATATAGTGAAATAGTTCTTCCTCTACACATAACAGTTTTTTCTTTTCTATATGAATGTGGATAAATTTGACCCCTTAGCAGATACTTAGCAGATTTTTTACAGAAAGAGTACTGTACATTTACAGTAATGGCAAAGAAGATCCAATCCTTGCACTGAGTGACATACGTAAAGTCCAGTCCAATAAATTCAGTATTATGTCAGAATGGAAACTCAATCTTTTTGTGCTGTTGAAACATTCTTTTTGACACTTCTCTGTTCTGTTCTTTGCTGTCCATCACAGGCTCTGTCCAAGACACCTAGATGCTGTGTACGTATGTCCTCATGGTCTTGAATGAACATTTTCACCTTTAAAATGTGCAAAAAGGAAATAATGAGGTGATCATTTTCCAAAGAACTGATTATTTGTCTCTATCTGTCACAGAACATACCTTTTGTAGCTGTGTCTCTGTGTCGTTGAAATCAACGCCTTCCTCTCCCTCTATATTGTTATCTGTTGTTTCGTGAAGGTTGAGTGTCGTCATTTTTACCTGTACCAACAGGAGTGTTTTTTTTGCTGCTGTGTCTTGAATGTGATTCCACTTGCTTTCCTGCAAGTAAACAGGGAGAACTGAAGCTAAGTTAGATCTGATGTTCTGACAGTGAGCTTTATGGACTGTGTACGGTACCCATGTTAAAGCTTCAGAGCGCATCATCTCTTTTTCATTGTTGAGCTTGGATAACTGATTGTTCTTGTGCAGCTGCAGTAAGCGATGCTGATCCTCCAGCGTCAGCAGAGCTTTTCTCAGGCTGTCGACCTTCTCCTGTGTCTCACTGTCCTTCTGATAGAGCTGGTCTCTGAAGTGGAGCAGAGCTTCTAAGTGACCCATGAGCGATCGCACATCTTCAAACTGTAACAGACAAACACGCTTGTATTACAGGTTAACTCGAACTTCATTGTCACCATCAAACACATTTGTCATAGTGGTGTGATGCAGAGGGAGCTGAAGCAAAGACCATTCCTGTGAGCATCATAAAAAATTATATTTGCAGGGACTTTTCTTTCATAAAACTTTAATTTGTGGGCAGACAGAGTAGAGGTGATCAATGACAATGATTACTCTTAAGGCTATTACCAACAGATATATATATGAACATATATATATTACATACATATTACATGTGACATGTAAAAATACTTACACTACCTTGGTCATTTTGACCACTTGCTGCAGGAAATCTGGAAAACGAGTGAGCCTCTGCATCTTAAGCTGAAGTTCCTGCCTCCTCCTCATTAGTTGAGAATTCTTCTCTTTCAGTCTCTTAATCTCTGCCTCTTTCTCAAACGCCTCTCTCTTTTCCCTCTCTGCTCTCTGAACAATTTGATTAATGCGTTCATCCTGCACAGTGAGAGATAAGGGTTTAGTCAGGCTGCCGCTGTCTGATAAAACTGAGGTTGTGTGTGTAGTGGTGCCCCGCTGTACCTTGATAAACCTGTTGACACTTTTTAATAACTCCTTTGTTTCATCAACTTTCTTCTGGGACTCATCCATACGTGGCTGCAAACGCTCCAAAATCTATTAAAAAAAACACAGACAGCAGCCAAAAATTATATTGGCTCCTGTGTGTGTGTGTGTGTGTGTGTGTGTGTGTGTGTGTGTGTGTGTGTGTGTGTGTGCGTGCGTGCGTGTGTGCGTGCGTGTGCGCTTCTTCTTCTTCTTCATTCTGACGTTACTGTCAGGTGGGATTGCCACATCCATCACCTGCCCTCTTGCCCTCCCCATCAAACATGATGTCTGGGTGGTAACTCATCAACATGGAACTCCAACAGGATGCGGTGTTTTCGACCCTTTTCAGCATGCACACACACGTGCGCACGCACACGGACACACACACGCACATTGAGGAAAATTTATATACAGTATTTTCCGCACTATAAGGCGCACCTAAAAGCCTATAATTTTCTCGTAATGCCTTAGTGCGCCTTATAATCCGATGTGCCTCATATATGGATTAATATTAATATTGGTATTGGTTAAAAACAAGATCGCTGGGGGGGAAAAGCCGGTAGTCATGCTGCACTGTCACCAGGGGCTCCCTCAGGCAGTGTTCAGGCCGTACCACGCCCCCTAACAACGGTAGTCAAGGGGCGTCGCCGAAGTGCCGACTCTCACTGACCTGCTGTTTGAGGGCAGAGCAGCCTGCTGAGAGAACACCGGTGACCGGCTACGACTACGTAGCAAAACATTGGGAATTTTCAACAATTCTATCAATAAAGTTTGACCGACTGACTGATCTCAGTATTTCCCAACTACTGTGGCGCCGGAAATAACCAACTTTAAAGTTGATTGGTCTAAAAAATGCTATTGTCGAGTGTCTACTGGATTCTAATGACGGTCAATTCTGTTAGTTTGTGGAAACACACGGAGAAACTGGCATAAAGGCGAATGAAAGACCCTCAAAGCTGAACTTCTAGCCTTTTCTGAAATATCAAGAGCAGAGTCACTGCTAGACAACGGTACCTGGTGTGCTGCACTGATCTACAAATGTAGTTGAAGCTCTGGGCGGGCGGCGGAGGGGTCCATTCAGGCTTCTGTATTCTGTCTGCAGCGACGTGCGGTGAGATTCACGGCGGTGAGACACCGACGTTAAAGTCCGTTCTAGGAGTCGCATTTGCCAGTAAATTAGCAGCCTGACATTAAAAACTGGTTAAAAATTGTTTAGACAGCAAATATCTGCACCTCACCTCCGACTGGACTACTGATCGATCTGAACAATATTTAATAAACCAAGACGAACGTCGCTGCTTCAAAGGTCAGATCAGGAAATAATCCGCCCTGTTCGAACTGAGTGGACTGGTAATGAATTCAACCAGTTTTTAATGTCAGGTTTTTTAATATGCATGTTGACTTCTTTCTAAGAAAGTGATCAAGCCATCAGGTTTCCTTGATGGGGCTCAGAATGGCTCATTGAAATAACAACAGGGCCATTCACAGCCGACTAAAGTACTCAGTCATGAACGCTCTGGCTAGTGGACGGATAGCGCAACTACAGCCATCAGTTTTTTTAAAATCTATTTTAATATTTTTAATTATATGCGCCTTGTAATCTGGTGCGCCTAATATATATACATACAATTTTATAAATTTTTCCTACATAACAAAGGTTTTACTTTCCATACTCAGGTACCTGTTCGCGCTCCTCCCTCTTCGCGTTCAGAACTTCCTCCTCCTTTCGTTTCTCCAGTAGATCAAGGAGCGAGGCAGTCCTGTCATGTAGACCCATTTCCACCACAGCGTTCAGTCCCCTCGACAGTCTCCTGTTTACACACAAGCATGGTTAAAAATGAAAGAAAGGAAATGTTTTCACACTGAAGACCCACAGGAGACCCACTCCACAGAACTCACCGGGAGACCTGCTGATCCTGTCCGGGTCCACAGGACATTGTCTGAGCCTCCTGGATGCGGAAAAAAAACTCTGTTTATTATAGTTTAGTCGGTTGTTGGAGTGGCTGTTCAAACTTCATGGTCGTTCTGCCCCTTGTTTCTGTGGCAACCGAAAACAAACCACGAACTTTTAAAGGCACAGCCCAGAAAAAAGAAAAGTCATGCCCCCAGCAAAACCTTTAAAAAAATATTCCATTCATCTATAAAAGCTACATTAAGATAATACTGTAAAACGATTATTCAATAAAACAAGGATATTGAGTAGATTTATAGTCGTGCTTGCTGTGAAAGCAAAATCACAGATCAACACTTTGATTATTGAATCAAATTCTTACATTTTACACTATTAAAAATAGCTGAAAAGAGATGACAAATTCATTGCACACTAGTTGAAAATTAATTGATGCTTGTTCGGGGTTGTTTTGATGTAGGTTGATGTGGATGCGTTTGTAGTTCCATCCTTGTCTCCAGCCTTCATGTGAAAGTGTCCTTGAGGAAGACACACACAAATGGGTTTTATATCTGTCCACATATGCCAGATGTTAAAACAAACAACAGAGAACGCATTTTTAACATGAATATCATGTGACTCTTGACACACGGGCTTCAAATATTTGACTGGCAAGTGTTACCATAGAGAAATGTGTGAAGCACAAAAATCATAGTTAAGATCACACCATTCCACTGTTGGGGGGCTCACACGTTCACAAACCACGCTCTTCACCATACATTAGACCGCCACAGACAGACATTTTGACACTTTGCTGTAAGCACATCAGAACAAGATCAGTTGAGAGAAATTTTAGAGTGTGCCAACTCAGAGATATACATATGAAAGGATTTAGTAAGGTTTGACAAGAGATTTAGTTACTAAAACAAGTTTCGAAATGAAGCTGCACTGACTAGTGGGTCATTGACCAGTTAAGTAGCCATCATAAACTCCTGCTATGCTGCCAAACATCAGAATTTTTGCAATTATTTGATGGAGGACTATAATTGTGAGTAAGAAAAACAACACAAAACACAACTTAGTTACAAATGTCCATGGCCTTGAGCAAATCCAGGCTGTTACGTAACATGGAATTTGTCATAAAGCATTAGGCCTAGAGCACGAGTGCATTGAAAATCCTGCAGAAATGGGTTTGAAATTCTGGTTGAAGACCACAAATTTACCATGAATATTTAAATATGAATTCATTCACATGAGTGATATATGAAGAAAAGATGTCACAGGAATGTGCCACTCAATGATGGCAGCGATTGAATCAGAATCTGATGACAAGTGGTGGTGTGTTTCTCCACAGTCTGATCTGATCAGAGGACGTCATTTTTTCAGTGTTAAATTTGCAAAGTGAAGTGCTATATGTAATCAAGTCATGAAAAACTTAACCTCAGTGATCATGATCACAAGCTTCAGAGCTGCTACTGAAGGGACCTGGTGGTGAGACCAAATGTAAGTCAATCATTTGGACCCTCAGCCTGGGCAGCAGGGATGACAATACCTCAAAATACCCCAAAGAAATAGAAAATTCATTAAAAACATTTTTTTTAAAATCCATCCCCTGATGAAAATCATGTGAGATGATCAATAGCTCAAAAAGAGTCCGATGAGTTTTTATGGATAAACTGTTTTCTGTTCTGTTCTTGAAATTTTTAGCCAAAAAGAAACATCTACAGCAGAGCACAATTCATGTCTGAATTAATGTCTAAAATACCTGCAAGAGCTTGTTATCACCTGTACTCAAAGGCATACAGGTTTGAAATAATAACCATTTGACGCTGCATGCACATACATGTAGCCGTCTCATGTGGTGACGGAGGAACGTGGCATTAGCACACTTAATGGAAATCCTGTGTCAGGTGATTTTTGCATAATGATTGACAGGTGTGGTGAAAGTGGTGCAGGTGGCAGCGACAGCAGAACTTCAAAAGTGCATCTCATGTAAATGTATGTCATGCATCCATGCACGCACACACACAGACACACACAACACACACACACACACACACACATACTTACTCACACTTATGAGAAAAAGCACAACCAAGAGGCATTGAAGGGGAAAAACAACAACACAGATAACTGCAGGCAGATGCGACCGTATCCATTTTTGATGAATGGATGGCTTGCTCTGCACGCAGGGGTACCTCATTAATTCTAATGGAAGAAATAGAAGCATGTTGTGTCAGGTGATGAGCTGAGCAGATGGACACATCACACCCATGTAAACATTACCAGACCTTTTAACAGCTGAAGAGGACGACATCACAAGAAGGTGAATATGTCAGAATCTAAGATGGTAAAATAGTAGTGAGGACACTGAAGAAAACAAGCAAATATCAACAAGTCTTCTCTTTAGAGTCCTTTAAATTCAACGTAAAACTTCTTTTTTTAAGGTGATATTGTGAATGTGTCGATATTGTTGGCAGAAATTCAAAGACTTTCTCAGCAGCTGTTGTTTTCCTTCAATGATGTCCCTTTTCTTATACTCAGTGATATTCATAGCCAGGATCTCAAGGTGCCATTGAGATGAGCAGAGTGTGTGTTTCTGTGAACTCTGTATTGCATCTCTGATCTTTGCAGATGATGTGTTTCTGTTGGCTTCATCATTCCATGATCTTCACCAAGTGCTACAGTGGTTTGCAGTGTGAAGCAGTTGGCTAGAGAGGGGACACCTTTAAATTCGAGGTCATGATTCCCCACTAGCAATTGATGGATTGCTCGCCGTGGGACAGAAGAGGTAAAGTATATTATGGTTCTTCTTCAAGAGTGAAGGGAACATAAAGCATGAGATGTATATTCAGTTTGGTCCAGGTACAACAGTACTGCAGGTATTCTGGAAGACTGTTATGGTGAAGAAGTTATAAGTTGGAAGATTTACCAACTACTCTGTGTTCCATTTGTCACAAGACCTTGTGCTGGCCAAATGAACATCTAATTAATTTCAGCAGTTAACCGCCAGCATCTTTATCACAAACACCCATATTTAGTGTATATCGTTTATAGCTTTTAAGTCACAGTGTGGCAATATAGAAAAATTGAGAAAATGTATTGAGATAATACAAATATAAAGTAGTGGAATTTAATAATTAAAAATCTAATCAGAAGCAAGGAGAAGCCATGACTTCTTCTGTAACCCGTACTCTCAAGCACATGCAGTCCGACACTCCCACACTTGAGTGGGCAGGTAACAAACACTTGGACGTGCATAATTCAGGGTTAACAGTGTGCCTGAAAACATATTAAGAGGAAGTCTGTGTTTATGCTAATGCCTTGTCAGACAGAGAGGCCAGCGACTCTCTGACACCATCAATTAGTGATGAGACAAGATCGCAGAAATGCACTGGATACGAAGCAAACAATGCCATCTCTGGCAAACACCAGCATCTAACAGCAGGCTGAGTGAGTGCATAAAGTGTTTAGAGGGAGTAGAGTGTATGTATGGATTGTTGTTTACTGGTTATTAGTGTTTTGTGTTTGTATCACAGCAGTGGTCTTGTCTGGCCTGTTTGCAAACATGCTTGTACACAAATGTGGTGAGTCTCCTGGGGATTATGGGTATTCCAGGGGTAGGGAGAAGCCTGCCGGGGAATCATGAAGCACAAACAAACCTCCAAAAATTAATGTGCAAGTGCAAAATTTATGTTTTTTGCATGAAGGAATATACAATAAATTCTCTGTAGGTTAATTTTAGCTGAGGTATCTGTTAATTTTATTTAATAATAGTCACTTTACAAACAATTTACTGAAGACATCTGTCACACAAAATTGTCAACTATGAAGGAAAGAAAACAATGTTACTGTTTCAGTTTTAACCATAACTTATTTTTAAGTTTGGAACCACAGAATAAAGGGAATCCCGGCTTCAGTCTTTTAGTTCTTGTATAGAGATGACAACACTGGCCTTTTGTCGGCCCACCACTTTGGTCCAGACTTAACTATTGAGTGGATTGTCATAACATTTGTTGCACACATTCATGTTCCCTTCAGAGTGAATTATTGTAACTTATCATGTGTATCACTGTATAAACCTGCAGCAGCAAGCTGTGAAGAAGCGTTGACATACGAGGCTGTAGCCAAAGATGAGCCGAGTAGACACAATGAAGCAATCCTTTATTTTTCATACCGGCCTGTCTTTGACTCATGTCACAAACACTCAGTCCAATAGCACAACAGAGAGTCATTATCAGCCCATCGTCTTGGTGCTGACTTTTTAAACATGATTCTGTCCGTACCTTCGGATCATTTATGCTGTTGTTGTGGACACCACTTCTCTTCCCCATCACCAAGTAGTCTTCACATACAACCTTCATCTTTTTATCATCAGTCTTTGCAGACTTATCAGCCATCACTGCTACCAGAATCCATGAGGAGTCTGAGGCTGGAGGAAATATTATTACAAATTTTGTTAAGATTTTGGTCTCTTGAAACTCCTGAGGAAAACAGTGATGATGTAGCTGGATAGCTAGAAAATGTTTGTTAATGTTAAATTACACAAATTCACAAACTAGATCAGTCAAGTGCGTCATTCACACTCTGACATAATACAAATTTATTACTGTATATATACAGTATATATTTAATAGAAACACAGATTAAAGCCATAATGACCACACAATGTTCATCTAGTTAAAACCTGACTCGGGGCCTCAACCAGTCTGTACTTGGAGAGCTGCAAAGTAAAGTCCTGCTGGTAGTGATATCATTAGATTGTGTGTCCTGTCTGGATAAGGGGGCTGCAATGAGTTCAGGGGGTATGGGCCGTAATCTTGTGTGTCAGTGTGTGTATGTATATGTCTTACTGGCTTGCTGGTTGTGTGTCCTTGTGTTTTTTTGTATGTCTTTGTGTATGTGTATGTGTGTGTGAGGATTAGCGTGCCTCTCCAGTCCTCTGGCTGTAATCAGACAGGACATTGGCTCCATGACGTCCCGAAAACCCCCATCACCACCCATTGCGGGAGCGCCTCTATCCCTTTCACCTTGTCATGCCTGTTTGGCAGCCAATCTTGGGACCTAGATGGTATTTTAGGAGTTAAAACAATTATTCTGGCTCACATCACAGTCTCCTTTATAAAATTTTGCTTCCACTTCAGAGAGTGACAAGAATATCGTGTTTGGACCTGATCCTAGGACTTGAATGTCTCACGACGTACAGCACAGATCGCGACACTCACAGCGTATTTCACACCTGCTCTTTCATGGTCTTTGCATGGTTATTTCTTTCACTGGGCTGTTGAATCGGCCTGAAAGTGAGAGTGGGAATGACAGTTTGTGGGTCGTCAGATAAACAACCATCACTGATGAGGTTAGTCTGAGCCCTCTGACCCTGGACTGGCCTGTCTGCTGTTAGTTTGAACTTTAACCTCTGTCTTTGTCTTTCAGACCAACACACAGGACAATCTAAGCACAACCCCCCCACACACACCCACACACACACACACACACACACACACACACTCACACACATACACACGATCCTACTTGGCCTCTTATCCTTGACAGCTCTTATGCTCATATTAAGATCTACTTCAGTGATTTCAGAGCTGTTTCAGCCATAAACTCTCATTTAGGGGGAAATTAGCTTGGGTCTCAGTCTTGTAACTATACCATGCTTAACAACATTAGACCATTCTTGTGGCTTTTAAATAACAACAAGGATGGATAGTATCACTCAAATAAAGCTCCACCAGCCTACTTTGTTGCGTCCTGTGTAATGGCTGAACATCCATTGTTCTACATTGTACTGCCACTGCGCTAACCTCTTAGTGCCACACAGTGCTTACTGGTTCTAATTACAGATTCTTATGGTTCAGTATGTTAACATGTATTGGAGTAAAGTGTTTTGACGCATCCATCACCTTATTTTAATGATCATTCCATATCTGATGAAGCCATAACACACACCTCAACAAGCTTTGGTACAATTTTTGTTCACAGGCTGCAATTTGAACATTTACTGATAAACTTTTCAATAAATCCTACATTTATTTCCTAGTGCTGTTGTATTTACACCATGCTATTTCTCTTTACTGCCACAGAGACGGAGCGCCATCAGACCCATAGAGACATACCATAATCAACTTTACCAATTACACTCCATCTCAGACCACTTATTCCTCACAAAATGGCTCTCAAAAAATCACTAATGTAAGACATCACACAAATGTTTCTCAGTGTCCTGAGAAAGCCCAAATTACACATTTATATATTCAAACCAATAGTTCAAACTGTAATGAAATAAGCTTTAAATATGTCTTTGATGCCTTTTTAAAAAGCCTTACTTTGCAAGAGAAATTACTCTGCATAGATGGCAAGAATTTGTAACACACAATACAGCACAAACATAAGAGCTCCTCAAAACCCTTCACAGTTTAAGCCATAAGTCTGCAGGCCAAATGAATGACATTTAAAATTGTCAGTCTTTTTTTTTTTTGTTATAGCATGTGCTGTACAGTCAGTGACTATGACAATGCCTGTGTTTCTGTGGCTGCTAGTGTGCTAGAAACCATCACAGAGTAGTATTTTGGAAGAGGATGGGAAAGGGAGAATGTGTAGGGTGTAGGCAGAGGGGTCAGTGGTATTTGGTGGTGGTGGAGGGGCGTTGGGGAGATAATGATAAGCACCACTTAGGCTCTTTGATCCCAAAGGTTCATCAATCTGCTGTCTGACCGGTATGTCTGAGAAAGTCCTCCACAGAGGGATTAAGGTCCTTTAAACACACACAAGCACACACTCTCTGTGTTTAATATAACTTTACCACTTCAGCCAGAGCTTTATTCTCCCAGCTCGCTTCCAGCCATATAGAGGTCAGCACAGAGCTTTGTTACTGTACAAGCAGGCATGAAGTGATGCAATCCATCTTCAGACTTGGAGCTACCCCATATGGGACCTTACTCTCTTTCCCCTCCCCCTCCTCCTTCCCTCACCTTGGCCTGAGTTTTTCTGAAGATGAGGGGTTAAGGAGGAACAGTCTCTCCGAAGGGCTGCCTGCTTAACCTCTGACCTTATTGTGTACGAAAGAGAGAGATAGAGAAAGGAAGAAAGAGAAGAGTGGGAGACGGAGAAAGGTTTACATATTGTATCAGAATTAAATGTAAGAAGTTTAATGATTTAGCAAGCTTTTCTAAACAAATCTACGCCGCTTTCGTTCATGTGCTCTGAGAAGGTTGCAAACTCTGAGCAGGTCTAAGGGTTAAGAGGTTAACTTTATATCGTGAGTCATAGAAAAATGAGTTGTCACGCGAGAGTAGCCAGGGCAAATGGCAGTTCAGAGTCTTAGACGAAATGGTGGGGGGGGGGCACCAACACACCCCCTCCTTTCTTTGTCTTGCATCCTCTCTGAGCAGCAGGTTGTCACTGAGGGGGTCCAGCTGGTGTGGACTGGAGATGCCAAACAACCTGTCAGAGATAAGAGGAGGCGAACAAGGTATGCACTGCGCCCCAGCACCCACATCCCTCTGAGAGGTGGAGACACTGGGGTTCCTTAGACTTGATAAGATAGACGAATGCACGCTCTCACCGCATGAACAATACACTCTACATTGTAGAATGGGAAAGTCGGATACTTTTGGAACATGTATTCGGGAAAAGGTGCCTTGTTATCAGGTCCTAACCAATGAACTGCACAGCACTTAGAGGAGATTCCACTCCCAAGATCCTAACCGGCTTAAAATAACCCAGTGGGAATGCTGATAAACTGTCTCTACTTTGTTTGTTGTCTTAACACAAAGAAGAACACAACATACACTGGCCTTATGCAAAATTATCTAAAATTTATTCAGATCTGTAAGTAAATTTGTTTTTATTTCCAGACAACAGAAAATATTGTTTGCTTATCACAACTATTTATCACCACTTGGAGATGGAGGGTGAAATCAGAAACTGTCAAAGAAAAGGAAATATCTCTGAGCAATACTCTCTTGTTTCACAAGTTAACAACAAACTAATCTTTACAAATCTAGAGTAATAAATACTATAAGCAGGAACAAGGCTGCAAAAATCTCATTGTAACGCACGCACATACTCCACCACACATACAGAAATCAAATACATGTAAAGAACAGATCTGCATGTCGATGGTTTGTAATGTTAGAGCACCTTCTCATATGTTACTGCATGAAAACAACCAGAGTGAGAATATTTAAACTGCTTCATTATGCAAAAATAAACCAACATCCCAGCTTGTACCTATTTTGCACTGTACACCCCAAATGTTTCTGTATAGCTAGAAGGAGGGGGGGGGGGGACTCAAATAAGTAGGAAAATGTATATTAACAAACCCTCTCAAAGTGATTAATGGGGGAAATCCTGAAGGGGCGTGACAAGAAGGTTTTTAACAAGTTGATGCATCAGTTTTATCAAATTTTGATTACCTATGTTTGCTGAGCAACGCTCACATGACTCATGAATAAATAAAACAACAGAAACGGGACAACGCGCACGCACACACACAGACACACACACACACACACACACACACACACACACACACACACATTTGTGAGGCATGCTGCTCTTTAGCTCTGGATAAAAGAGAGGCATGTGCTCACTGGCTAGCAACCTATGGATAGGCAAATCTGATTGGCCGGCCGGGGGTGACTAAGAGGACAGCAATGACAGCTGCATGACGCTGAGTAGTGCATTTACCCAGAATGCAGTGCTACAGTGTTTACAGGTCCTTTAGCCTGTAGCACGTTCTAAACAAACTGTTTATCTCTGTGATGCAGCGCCTGCAGCTACTACTTTCTGTCTCATTTGCAATTAGCTCATTGCATCCTTGAGCTGAGCTGACATAGGCTTTGCATACAAGCACGCACACGGACAACACATGCCACTAGGACTGAGCATGGTGCTGTGCTTTGGAGTTCAAAAAAAAAATCCCCCTCAGGCTCTGCTGTGGAAGCTCAGATTATTTTGGTCGGCAAATGTTACTGCTCATCTGACAGCGTGCCACAATTGACTTCTTTCACAATGGAGAGGGTGGGAATCAGAGGAAAGCAGCTTAATGCTATTGACGGTCTGAATTTACGGGGCTCACAGTGCAAACATTTGTATGACAGTCTTTGGGTTACGAGAAGATGATAAAATACAACTTTGCTTGTGCTGCTCAGACTTTTTTTTTAATGACTGAACCATCATGGATGTCCAAGTCCAGTCGAACACAGGGGACAAACATAACTCCCAGGTGAAGCCTCTTCACACAGCACAAAATCACACTTTCACAATTATTTTACAAAGTTAATATCACATTTAGTCAGTTTAACTGTGCAGCATCTTTCACAAAGGCAGAAAGAATTTGAGACAAAGAATTCCCTTCCACCAGTCAGTTTTTCATGAAGGGAACACAGTTCACTTAGGAGGCTGCACTCCACTCTGGGACTCCACATCTGATGTGTGTGTGTGTCTCTAGAGTGTGGTAGAGAGGAGGAGACAGGCTGGGTGTGAAGCGTGGATACTCCCTCAGAGGAGGGCTGAGCTGCCTGTTGTGAATGCTTTGGGAGCTCTGAGATGAAGGTCCGGAGCTCTGATAGGGATTGTGGGTCATGTGATCTACCAGGGGAGGGGAGCTTTGGTGGGCGGAAGCGCTGAGTCGAGACCCCTGAGGACTGGAGCTGTAGGGGTGGGGGGTATACGGTGGGTAGGGCTCCATAGGGGTCATGGCTGAGGGGGGCGGGCAGCCGTATGACCAGGATGTACAGTTGAGTTCATCCAGTCTGGGCTCAGAGCCAGCAAACATGCACGCCTGACGCTGACTCATATCTGAACTGTAGGGGGCGTCAGTGAGACCCAGGGCAGGGTTGTTGGAGAGACTGGATGGAGGATGAGGGTATGAGGAGGGGTGATAGTAAGACTCGCCCTGGCTGGGTGAGTTTCCAGGGAAGGCTTTCTTGTATGGGTGTTGGCGGTTTCCTGAAGAGCAGTTCTCCTCCACTGCAGAGGGAGACAGAGAGAAAATGTTGTGTTGACTTTCATTTGATGTTAATGACCAGTGAGAGGTGGAAGCTTAGAAAACCCAGCTTGTCACATTAAACAGCCCAGGAACCCGGAGAAGAGAACAAAATGTACAGTAAGTGATAAACATACTGGAAGTGGTTAACCGGCAGTTTATGGTGATGACCAGAATGAAAGGAACACATGCTTTGGCTCATTAAGACTTGAATTTAAAAAGGGCTGTGCGTGGTAACAGGTTCAAATCCCGCAAAGCAATGTCATCATAATTCATAAGCAATGACTGTTGGTCTGAACTCTAAAAATGGGTGTTTATAAAAGAATTGAAAACCTCGGTAAGTGAATTATAGTTCACTTATGGAGGTTTTCTGCAGAGTTAAATTTAATCATCATTGATATAGATCAGCACTTTGATGTGTGCTGGATCTTCACAGTATTTCAATGTGATAGTTTTGTCCAAGCATCACAGGAATTATTCATTAAGCCTGAGGTAAAAACATTGTAAAAAAAAACAAAAACACAAAACAAAACAAACTAACCTCTGGATCAAAATGATCTGAAAATGATTTTCAACCAAATTGATTCATTATGTTCTGGGTGATTCTGCTAATGGGGAGACAAACAAACCAACCTAGACAAAAACATGAACCCTCCTTGGAGGAGGCGACACAGCATTAATTCACTCTAATCCTTCATGTGGTGATTTACTGGCACATGTTTTTTCTAACAGCTCCACCAACCTAAAAGTGTAAATTAGCTCATTCATCTGGGATTCATTTAGGGATCAACAGAAAATGTTTTGCAATCTAATTACTTGGTGTGTTCAACCTCATTACGATTGTTTTTCTGTTACACCACCTAAAGCATATCTGATGAGCCTCTCCACTAGCAAAGGGCAGGAGCAGATGTCACTGTTCCTGATTTCTTTTTCATCTTCGGTTCATACGTCTGATTCATTCATTTAGAGGCTTCCAAACTAATCTGATAGTAATACATAAAATGTGGATTTTACTTTCTGTCGCTCGTAATTACAGTTTGTATTTATATACGTGTTTTTTATTTATATGTCACTTGTAATATTCATATAATCATCATTATCCTAGCAGCTGGGTGTCAAACATGAACATCAAAAATAAGTCATGAATGTTGTGCTTTCTGACCAGCACCACTGACATGTTGAATGATGGCGCTCACTCAGATATTTCAACAAGAAAAAATTGTCTCTGCGACAACTGAGGATGCCCAGAGGATGCTGTGACTAAAGGATGTTCATACTCGCTGCCTGAGAGTAAGGAAGCCTGTTTGAAACCCCTGAATAAATTTTAAGAAGTCAGCGGTAATGTTAGGTGCTGCAGTAAACAGTAAATTAATTAGTTAATGGATAAAACCATCCAACATCACTGGAAAGGTCTTTTAAATTCCAGACATCACAAACAACTCTTAAATTCTTGCTTGATTGCTTTTGTGTTTTTATAGCAGAGACCGTGGGGTTAGACCGTGTCATACACGCTACAGTTTGGAACACACCCTGAGGATTTGTAATTTGAGACTTCAGACTTGTGTTCTGATCTATACAAAAACAATGAATCTTGACTTCACATGAGATATATTTAGATTTTAGAGTCAGGGTTTTCTTTCATTCATTTTTCTTCTCATATCAACGGATGTCTTTCCTTTGATAGGCAGACACACACATGTCCTCCTACCTTTCCTCTTGGTACAGGGGTACACCTGCTGCTGCTGGTGATGCTGCAGGTGGAGACGAGGCAGGATGTAGTGCGGGGTGGTGTTAAGCGCCTCCTGGGGACTGCTGCTGTTTAAGTTGTTCTCACAGCTGTAGGGGGATCCGACACATTCGGGCGAGCCTTGCAGACCCCGACCTTCCCCGCTGAATGCGCTCCCAGTGGAGCAGGATCTCTGACGGATGGTACTGCGAGGGACGACAGGGAAGTCCTTACTGTAACAGGAAGAACGGTGGAGTTGAGCGTCACATGGATGTTATTGAGGCTTAAAGTATGCGGCACACCAGGGAATGTACAGGTTTTTCAAGGGGATTAAAGTCTGCCTGATCATGTTGTTTGTTGTCTGACTTTTCCTACTCTCTCCTCACAGCTCTGATCTCTCTGGCCCCGTGGTGAACTCTCTGCTATGTCGGGGACAGCGGGCCACATCTCCCTGACTCCCAGTGAGATAGCGGACACATACACACTCATGCATGTTCTAAAAATAAACATCTATCTGGGTGTCACTTCAGATAGACTCTCGTCTCTGCTCTCCTCTGCTCTTCACCAAACTCTGCAGCACAATAACACAGGGGTGATGCATTCAATACGGCACCCTCTCCCTCCTTCCTCCTCTCCCCTCTCCCTCCCCAATGAAACACCCTGTCCCATTGGCTGATTTAACTATGCGTGCCACAACAGTGCTGGAATGTAGATTAGTATGGGACGCAAAAAAGATACTATGTAGGGCCACCCGATGATCAACAGTGACAGCCTAATCGACCAGCAGCATGTGATATTCATCTATCAAGGCGTGGAGAGTTGTGTATGTACTGCAGGTTCTGGATGAAGTTTCAGGCCAAGATCAACCTTAACTTGACAATGCTCACATCGCTTTTATACCGCTTGGCTCCACTCTCTCTCTCTCTCTCTCTCTCTCTCACTCTCTCTCTCTCTCTCTCCCTCTCTCTCTCTCTCACACACACACAAACACACACACACACCTTAGACCACATGTGTAAAACTCAAGGCTCGGGGGCCAAATGTGGCCCGCCACATCATTTTTACGTGGCCCGCAAGAGCATATAAGGTCAGAGTGTCTAAAAAATAGATAGGTCAAAAGCGCGCTTTGATCAAAAACCAAATTTCCCACAATGCAGTAATTAAGGCTTTTTAAACTTTGACAAAAAACAAAGTTAATTGTAACGTGTGTTTGATGTTATTTTTCTTTATTCGCATCAACAGTTTGATTCTTGATTAATGGAGTTTTGTGGGTTTCATAACCTGACAAATTAAAAAGATGTATGTTATAACAGAACAACAAACAAACATATTTTTTCTGTCTAACTGTAATATTTGTAACTTGAATATGTAATAAATTCCGTTATTTAACATTAAATAGAAGTTACATTTATATTAAATTACACTGAATTACATTTAGCTACATTTATAAGTTACATCTGGCCTTTTGAGGACAACCATTATACTGATGTGGCCCTCTGTGAAAATGAGTTTGACACCCCTGCCTTAGGCCATATGTACCCCATCATAACAACCCTTAGAGAAGGCATAGATCTCGTTTCTAAGCATGCTTGAAACCAGCCCTAACACAAGATGAGCTGTACTCACCCTTGGAGCTTGGCCATGCGATGCAGCTCGTTGTCATCGCTGCCTCGGAAGCCCTTAGCAAAAGGATTATTCTCAATCTTCAACTGCGTAATCTGAACACAAAGCAGAAAATCTTTTAAACAGAAACAAGAATTAGACCAGGGCACACACGCAGTCACAAAGAATCAATGTTTCGTACAAGTCCAGGTACAACACAGACACATTTGGGTTTTTAAATGTTCTTCTCACTGACGGAAAGTCAGTAGTTTACTATTCGTCACGACTGCATATGTTAAGACCAGGGCCGCTGGAGCTCTGCACAGCCAACATTCCTCAGCAGCTGACATTTCTGACATTGTACTCACCAGCTGACACAGAATAAACTGTTTACCCAAACAGTCGCCAGGTTTAAGGATTTCAAGCCAAAGCTTTTAGAGCACTGAAGCTCATAGCTTTGAAGTTAAGTCTTGAAACTTTTCTCAGTGATGTCACGGAAGGAAACCTCTGAGCTGTGTGTCCATCAAACAGCAGGCAAGTGGGCTGGAGCTCCAGCACCGCTCAGGTCCAAACAAACCTTCAAATGCAGCTAATACTTATGGAATCCTTCAAACCACCAGTCCAATAGTTCTTATTTATACAAATGAAATACGATCTAAATAGTATTTTTATGTGTTTATAATCAGAGCCCACACTTTTACAAAATACTCTAATTTTACCACACAAATATATTTTCTCTGAAAGCAGATACTGAAATTATTTGTCACAAGACTGCTTCAACTACTACCTCTAACAATAAGAGCCATATAAATTATTGTAATGGTTATGATCTGAAGTATGTTTTTTCGTAAATCTTGAGTTTTAATATGCAATGACATTCTAAAAAAAATTGCAATATTAGTACTGTACTGTGATTACTATTATGCTTGTGCAATATGACAATAATTCAGCTTTCAGTCTAAATAAAAAAATAAAAAATAAACTTTGGTTCACAAAATAAAAGCTGTATCTAGTCAATGAATGAAAGCACTGTGAAGTAGAAACAGGTGTCGGTCAATTTATGACAACTTATATGTATTACAATTCAAGAAAAATAAAAACAAAAGTTAATATTTCTATAGATTTGTGCAATTTCCTCTTCTATCTATCTATCTATCTATCTATCTATCTATCTATCTATCTATCTATCTATCTATCTATCTATCTATCTATCTATCTATCTAGATGTAAACTGTTATACAAAACTCTGAGCCTGAGTTTGTTTGCGCAGTGTCATAAAATTTATTATGTCATTTAGCCTTTACTATGAAAAGTCAGCAAACTGAAGTTAACTCGACCGATGGAGTGGCGTCAAGGTTCGGCCATCCATCTCTCAAGTTGACGTTGAAGAAACTCGATCAGCCAAGATCAAGGGAAAGAAACAGGTCGTTACGGAGCAGCACTCACACACTCGCTCTCACACATGCTAACACACACCCACACTCCCACGCACACACACACAAAGAGATCATTTATATTTGGACATGTATACAAATACTTAGTATGGACACATAAACAAAGAAGATGCAAATTGACTTTCTGGGTAGGAAAGACAGACAGTAATATAAACAGAGACAAAAGTTTCTCTGTGTGCATCTGAGTGTGTGAACAAGTCTGAGAGTCGATCTTAGACAGTTTGAATGTGTCCAGCGACCAAAGGTAAACACTCACATATTTGACAACATATCTGAATTTGAGGCCCAGTTTTACAGGGACACTTCATATTTGGATACCTGATTAAATTTTACTTATTTGTTTTTATTTCCAATCAAACTACTCAGTCAGCCAATAAAATAAAAATAAAAAAACTGTCTAAAACCATGAAGTAGAGACTTCATTTCTATGGTGACATAACGTTCTTGTGTGCTGCGCCTTGTGCCAGTCCTACCTTATGGTTCTGGTATGATGTTACGGCAATGAAGACGGTCTCAGCAAAGACATGCGTGCAGAAAGCAGTGTTTTTTGTTCCAAAGCCATTGTTCTCATCTGCTTTAACAATATGGAGACGTGGCTGGTATTTGTGCATGGAGTTGAGGATTATCTGCAGAGGAGAGAGATATTGAGGGAAAATTGGCAGATCTGTGATGTTTTCAAAAACACACAGATGCTGTGACCTAAACAACACTGGAGGTCAGATGACAGATTTATCTTAATCTATTAAACCTATGAAGTATTTATTACATTTTCATGTTTTCCCCTAAAGTCTTAGTTTATCTTTTTAATTTTTATTGTATCATGCATGGCATCAAAGATGTTAAACTGCTAAGCGAAATATATGTTTTCATTTAATGAACCAAATTTGTATTATTTATTACACATTTTCTCACACCTACAGCTCTATGGTCAGCGATCCACGGGATCACGGACATAAACTGGCAAAATATAAATCAAAGCAATTATTGATCATGTAGTCTAAACCACACGTGTCAAACTCAAGGCCCGGGGGCCAAATGTGGCCCGCCACATTATTCTATGTGGCCAGCGAGAGCATTAATGGTCAGTTTAATCACAATGACGTGTAGACTAGGCCTATTACCCAATGGATATCAGAGTCACTGAAACCATTACATCTAATTTAACCAGGCCGAACAGATGAGGTGCGCCCAGTCGCCGAGGCATGCGGCCGAAGCCAAGACGCGCCCACCTGCCGGCACGCCGCTGCAGCGCGCTGCGCCTGGTGAAAAACGGTTTGTGTGAAGTCGGACTGTTAGGACTACAAAGATACTGCATGAGTCGCTCTCTGCTGTGTTGTGACTGAAGCATGGCCGCTCTGCCCTCGCAGTGATTTGTGGAGTCTGAGTTATATTTAGGAGCCTGAACGCCCAGCGGAGGGCCACAAGCCAATGGGTTCCTGAACCCGCGACTATAGTTTGTTTAATATTTTTTCCTAAATGACTAACATCACTCAGGGTTAACAATCTAGAATGTATATTAAGGCTATTTCTTGAGCAGTGTTTTTTCCGCCTGTCTTTAAAAACACACACAAGGCCTAAAAACCTAGTAGGGCCCATGTGGTAGTACTGCAGCACATCGGTGACGTCAGCTGTTATTGGGAGGCCAGACTCACGTGTCCAAAGGGGTCCAGGTGGTTGTTGGTGAGTTTAAGTTTCTGAAACGAGACGAGCTGGCGGCTCCAGTGCGCCCCGGTGGCGGGAGAGTCCGGGTGGACGTAGAGCCGCCCGGGCATCGCGGGCTCTGCCTTTCCCGTTATCGACCTATAGACAAGACAAGGCGTCAGAAGACGTGCGTGTGTGTGTGTGTGTGTGTGTGTGTGTGTGTGTGTGTGTGTGTGTGTGTGTGTGTGTGTGTGTGTGTGTGTGTGTGTGTGTGTGTGTGTGTGTGTGTGTGTTGTGTGTGTGTGTGTGTGTGTGTGTGTGTGTGTGTGTGTGTGTGTGTGTGTGTGTGTGAGTGAAACAGTGAGTTGTCTAGGCGGATGTGCACCTTTCTGCAGGGCCCCCAGCGGGCCCCTGAGGCCGTCTGAGGCCGTCGCTGAATTCCACGGACTCAAGAGACTCCAGTGCTTTAATTGGGCGAACAGAACCTTCACATTGTTTTCCTGACTATTTTTTCCTACATTTAGCCACATCTGGACCGGAGATTAGTCAACCCAAATGTTCTGGTTTCCTCCAAAAATTTTATAGCCCATGTTATTTTCTGGTTTGAGGCGCGGGGTGAGAAGAATGACAGGTGATTAAAACTCAAATAGCTACAAAACAAAACCATTAATAATTAGCTACGTGGAACCATATTGATTCAATCTATGATCTTTCGGTAAGGACTCAAACAACAGGCTATAGATTGTTAACGAACACCAAACAGGGCCACAGCTGTTTGAATGGTTTTCATTTATAATCCAAACTCAACGTATGGGCCGACAAATAACTTCCGATAAAAGTTTACTGTATCTGATATTATTCACACAGTTTCACAATCAATTAATCAGTGTTTATATATCAGTATCACCATATATATATATATATATATATATATATATATATATATATATATATATATATATATATATATCTCGCTCCTCAGGTCTGAGCCCCGGGGTCTCCGGCCTCCTGACTGAGTAACAGGCGAGAGTCTGGCGCTTCGGACCGGCAGGATTTTGACGGATCTCCCGTGAAAACCGGTGCCTTCAGATTTATCCCGCTGCGCAAACAAAAATTAAATGGAGATTTTACCTGTTTTTTTTTTTTTTAATCTACAATCTACTTTAAATATAAATCCAGTTTCATGTTAGACTATAAATCCCTTGACAATGGGATTTCTAATCTAACATTAATCTCGTTTTCCAGACGTACGATGGAGACGCCTCTCTTTCTGAAAGAATGTGGAAAAGAATGCGATTCTAACTGTTTATCTTTTTAGCCAACATCTACGAGTCATTCATACAAACAAAGAGAAAATTGGAGGGTTTTTTTTTTTTGAATACACAAGTCTGTATGTGAATTTGCTCGCAAGATGTCTCAAAATGTTGTCTTGGCTTCATTTTCGTTGAGTTGAATCTTAGAGGTTGATTAAAATTTCAGACGTAGCTAAGATTTAATTATGGGGCCCTTTTTCAGGATCATAAACAATGCAAAACTGATTTTTTTTCACAACATGTTCACAAGAAAAAAAACATGGAAAAAAAGGGTATTTTTGTTGATAAGTCATAACCGACTGACGATGATTCCACATGAATATTTTTCAAAGTCGAGGCATCGGGGCGGGATTCCTTGATTTGGCAAGAAGTTGCTTTGAATTAAGCGACGTCATCATGACCGTATAACAGTTTGTGCTGCGGCTCCGGTGCAGTGACACAACAATTAATTAGTGCCGGTCAAGCTTTAATTGGCACAGACGCGCTCCAGAAACGTTGTCGTTTGGACCAGTGATGCTGGTTGTTAGTGGTTTCATTTTCTGCCTTCATCCATGATGTGTAATTAATTAACAGGGCCCCTAATTCGTCGGGGTTACTTTTTCCTAATAAATGTACTGATTTACAAACCATTTATTGTCTGCGAATTTGTAGCGGTGGTCATCCGCCGGCACAAGGTCCATCAGGAGAATGTACTTGGTTTTGGGGTTGAGTCCTGTGACCTTCACTTTGTAACTGGGGAACATCCTCCTAAACCCAGTGAGGAAAATATTAGCATTCCATCTCCAACAAACACACAAAAATGTGAGAGACGTGAAGTAAAATGTATAAAGTCAACAGCTTCTGAGCTCCGTAGAGAATAAATGTCTCCAGGGAGCCTGACAACATGCAAAGTGTACAGTTTGTCCCAGAAGCTGGGCCAGACCGTCATATAAATCTCGCTGTTCACCCTCCCCTTACAGCATTACCCTTACAGAATAATAATATACGATAATTCAAATTCAACAATAACAGATGAATCTTCTTTCTTCATACCTTCCAGCTTTGGTGATGATCATTTCAGTCCCCACTTCATCAAACTTCGTCCAAAGTTCCCTGTCATGAAGGAAAACTTTAATTGCGTCCATCCCCTGAAAAAAAACAGACACTATTAAAAAAATTTAAAAAAAAAAATACACACACACACACCCACACACCCACACAACACATATATATTTATGAGAAACATGTGTGTCTTAATGAACAAGAATAAATCTGCATTAAAAACAACAATAATTTTCAAATATTTAAGTATTTAGGCAGAAAGTTCGAGCTGAAATTACTTCAAAAGAAAAAAAAGTGATGAATAAAGAGTATTTACATTATAGTCCGCGGTGCAGGCCGGTCCCTGGTGACTGGCCGCGGTGTGAGTGGAACTCGGTGAGTTCACGGAGTAGCTACGAGTCTCTCGTTTGGTCTCTTTGGGGGAATCCATGCAGTCCGAGTCCGGACGCTCTGCCAGACCGAACTGGTCTCCACCGTTTGCCATGCCCCACTGACCCACACACACACACACACACACACACACACACACACACACACACACACACACACACACACACACACACACACACACACACACACACACACACACACACACACACACACACACACACACACACACACACACAGGTTATGTATGTTAAGTTCTCAACAACCTCCCCCTTTATATTTTGATGAGAGACTGTTCCTCGTTAACAAGCCGAGAGCCACTCATTGATAAAACTATTAAATGATTACATAATTGATTACTTGTTTATTAAAATTTGAACATATATCTTAAACATGTTGTGCCAATCGTGCACATCAACCTTCTGCGCGTACATATTTGTCTTGGTACAAGAATAATGAAGCTTCAATCTACTGATAAAATAGTGACAGTCGTGCGTCACACTGGTTGTGATTGTAACTGGATGTGGGTTCTGATCGCCCCTCAACGCAGCACTTTAAAGGAGATGAAATGCGCTTGACCTTGAACTTTTTGAAGAAGAAAAAGAAAGATTTAAGACAGCGTAAACTGTCATTGAATTTTTATAGGACAACTAAAGTTCAGATTTCAGACTCTTATAATTAAGAGGGTTGATATCACTGCTTCATCGTCCATATTTTCTATCTTAACTGAAGTACTTGAGGAGCTTCTATTTCATCTAAAACCTCCTTAATGTTCTGGGACAAAATAAGGCTCTAAATTGCATGACATGAGCTAACCACAGCTGTAGGCTGGCATTTGAGTGTATTTTGGATGTCTCCCTTAAGGCTTTACCTCAGACGCACTTCTCTGTTCTCCCTGCTGAAAACAGGTTCATCCTGCTCCAGGCGCGCTCGGCAGCTTGCTCGAAGGATCTGAGTCTCTTCCTTTGATTTCAAAAAATTATTTTTTTAATCCAGCTGTCCAGATGTTGTGATTCTGATCTCAAAAATCCACCATGTTTCTCAAGCAGCTCTAAAATTATCATCCGGTTGTTTCTCGCTTCGTCTCCGTCTCCCTGAGCGCGGACCTCGGCTCCTCCGCTGCGCTTCCTGCCGTCACCAGGAGGCTGGGATCCGGTCGAAAGGAGACGTATTTTACTCCTCATATATGTTGTCTCTCTTATTGCCCTCGTGGACTCAGAGAGCGACCCTGATATAAACCCCGTTCATCAGTTCCTCCATTACCAATGGAGTCCGCCTCAGACTCCCTGCCCTCCCTTCTCTGCCTTCGCTTTACTCCCATAGGTCTGGACAGCGCATCGGTGTCTGCTGCGTAAATCTCGGCTGTGACGCTGACCAATCATACACACAAGCGTGCGCCAGCGCGCATATACGTTCACATACGAACACGCACACGCACACGCACGCACGCACACACACACACACACACACACACACACACAATTTTATTACACTTTCATTTTGTTTTTTTGGGTTTTTTTTAATTAATCCAAGCCCTAAAATTTTGTTTTTACATCATAAATCACGTTTTTCTTGAAATAAAAATCTGGATTAATTGTCTTGATTACTGAAAGGAACTGTTATTGTGGTGAAAATGCACAAATCTGTATGGAGCCTTTTTATACCACTATATATTAAGCCATTTGATGTCGAGAAGCTCGTTTACATCTTAATGGGCCCGTATGTCACATTAGGATGTGAACGAAAACCTGGTAAAAGTAATTTTTACACTAATATTGAGGCAATTCATCCCCAATTCTCCACACTTAAAAGAAAACGTTTATTAACGATTTTTACTTTGCCAGATGTGTGGCTCAGAATACTAAAAAAAAATCAATAGGTTTTAATGTTTATGTTCATGATGAACAAACCATATATTAACCTGGTTTACAAAGACACAGAATGTGATTTTACACTCAAACCACACGGTCTAAATACATGCACGCTGTGGTGTAGATTATGGATTGCGCAGCAGCAGTAGCAGAGTTGATGCTGCGCGCATCACTTTGACGAGATTACGGTGGATCCTGATAACAGCAGGCGTCCACAGCTGAAGGGGTCAGTGACGGGTCAGCATGCTGGATCCCACCAGTTAGCAATCCTTCTACAACCAGGTGTTTTTCTTCTCCTCCTTACCTTCACGCTTCCCCATTACGACAGCAGGTATAGGCCCAAAACTAACCCGATTCTGACGAGTTAAATCTGTAATTACGGCCTTAACAAAACCAGAAGCACAACGCATATATGTCCCAAGATGAATAGAATATTTTTCATACAATCCAAGTTGAATATTAGACCCTGTGTGGATTTGATATGCATCCATGTGCGGTGTCTTTTGTGCACCTGCATGTGCATATGTTTGGTTTAAAAAGCAGCCACAGATGCAGATCCTACCGTGTTCAAGGAGCGAACTCCCCGGTGACCGACCTCCGGTTACCGTCGGCTCGGTGTCTACCCTCTCCCGGAAAGCGCAAGAAGCGGGCTGTGCGGTGTGGGGGCGCAGGCGCTGAGAGATTTCCCCCCTCCCTCCCTCTCTCTGCACGGGTGTGTGCGTAAGGAGACCCATAAGTGTCCAATCTGCTCTATCAATATCTTTATCAATTAACTGTCGTGACATCTTAAATGATCTCTTTGTATGCTGACGTAACGACATCAAATACAAATTTAAATAAATATTGTGGTGTAATTTAGTATTAATACAGTTGCTAATATTAAAAACAAGTTTTTGTAACACAATCTTTTATTTTTGGTGATTTGGCAAAAGCAAGAGAAAACATAAAAGCTTAACATCGAGCAGATGTTGGCATCAGGAATATTCTGAAATACACATTCATTATACTTGTTTCCTGTTCAGAAGACAGTTTGAGCATTTTCATGATTTACATCTCAGCTTTCATTTCAACTAATTAGAAATAAATTCTATTAATCAAACATGGAGATATAAAATAAATGTATCTTATTTAAATAAATGAAGTATATTGCGCAGAATTAACTTCTTTTGGCTCTGCAGTTTTATCTAGATCTTTGACTCATCAAAGGTTCATCACCACATTTTTAATCCAACTCCAACAGGCCGCAAACATTTACACTCCACTTTGTGGTCTAATGTTAAAGGGGTCCTCAAGCCCTGTACAATAATTGTGACAAAAACAAATTATTTTTTCTGTAAGACATTAAATACTAATATTGATAGATAATACGTTCTTCTCCTCAATTGCTGAACGAATAAAACACGACCTTCCAGTCAAAATGAGTGACTTGTCGAGTCGCTCTCTTTGTTTTAGCCTTCAAGTACAACACATTATGACAAATATCTGCAATGAATTCATTTAATTCTAAATTGTTCTATATTGTAGGAAAATAACAGTTTCATCACGAAAATAATTTCTACAAAATGTTATCTTATCTTATCAGCGGACTGCTTAACATTAATCTATTTTTAAAAATATGGATTAAGGCCTTTTGTCTCAGAGTTACACAATTAAATTAAAGAATTATCTTGGAATTGTTTTTCTCTTTTAATCTGTAATAATAAACATAAGATCATTTGACGTTAACAGAGTCTGTTGTCTTTTTGATATTTATTCTGAAAAAATTAGTTATACTTGTGTGTTCACAATTTATACTGACACAATCAAATAATAGTTTTATCCTATGCTGCACTAATATAAAATCACCTTGATTGTGTGACATTAGAAATTGAAACCACATGAAACTTTTGAATCAAGGCTAAATACTGTATTTCATTTTATATTTCATTATCTTACTTTCTCTTCACATATGAAAGTTGCCTTTGCCAAAATGAAATATACAATTTAAATCACAAGAATAACAAAATTGTAATAAAAAAAGTTTCATTAATGTCTTGCCTAAATAGTTTTGAGTAACTTTTTATTCAGTCATTTTTTAAAACTCTTGAAATATTGAGCAATTAAACTAATTTTCAAAATGGACATTGCTTTTTGAACAATAACTCATGTAGTTGGTGTATATGTTCTAGAATAGTGCGAGGTAAAGGTTTCAATAATACCTGAAATGAGGTGGCGGTGGCGGCTGGAACGCTCATTATTGTCCCATCCTGGCTTCAGCTGACTGGATCCTCTGTTCTCTGTCTGGAGGAAGTGGTGACGGGGTCCCAGACCTCCTGCACTCATCAAATCTGTCTCACACACCTCCAGCTTGGCCAGATTGAGTGTGTTCATGTGTGTGTGGTATTATAGGGCAAGGTCAACCCATTTCTCTGCAAACAATCACATCACACTGGACAAAATACATTCCAACCCCCCCCCCCCAGCCTCTTATACGCATATATATACACACACACACACACACACACACACACACACACACACACACACACACACACACACACAACCTCCAGTTTGTAAGGTGGTGTGTGGGAATGCTGGGTGGTGGGGGTTTGGCAGCAGTCCTCATGGGGGCCTCCAATACCAGATGAAGGAAAATCTGTTCCACATTAATTTGATTTCATATATTACACATGTATGGTGACTCTGCTTTGTGCACAAGCTTTCTTTAAAGTCACATCACTTAGTGATTGGCAAGTCAAAAGTTTCACTTTTACAAAGATAAGCACACACTCAGAGATAAGAACCTAAACAATCCTAAAGTCGCTTCTGTAAAGAGTGGATGTACATAATTCATGTGTCATGAAAGGCTGTATTTGAATGATACTGTACTCCAAAAAGTCCATATATTGTTAAATGAATCCAGTATTGGCTGATTGCTATGTGTGGCAGAACCCTCCAAACCGAATGGAAAATTCATTCACTACTGATATGTAAAAGATGAAAAAAGTGAATTATTATTTCACGTCATTCAGTTATTATAGTTATGAGTGATTTACATGATAAAGTGGGAAATATTCTGGACAAATGAATACATTTATCTGCGTGGCTTTTCAACGATCGTAAAACTTTTTATCATGACTGAACTTCTTGGTTGCAACTCACTCTGAAAGAATAGTCATTATGTGTTAATACAGTTAACACTGAACATCCTGAATAATTCTGAAATGAACGTTATAATTCTGCCCACCTTTTATAATTCGATATTTGTAATTGACACACCAAACCTATTTCTTGTTAGATATTTTATTTTGAAAGGAAGAAAACAGTTGAATTCCTGGATAGGAAAACATAACCTCATAAAAATTTAATTCACCTCGTTTACTTTTTCCACTGATAGACAGTATGGCAGCTTCATTGAGTAATGTTAAATCTTAATTACGCTTTTTTTTTAGCCATTTATTTTAAATGGAATCATAACCTCCACAAGTCTTCAATATGAATTACTGAACGCTGATCCAGATTCAGAACATTTTCACACCGGGTGAATGAAGTTGAGTGTGTCGCAGCGCCATCTAGTGGCTTTTTGCTGTAAACGGCGGAGACCACAAAGCTGTGATGAGGCCTCAGTTACTGTATTATTCATAATAACCTGTATGAATTTCTTTATATATCTATAAAGTTACTTTTAACTGCTTTTAATCAGACACAAATTTGCAATTAGTGAAATAGTGAAATAATCACATATTGTGTATAATGTGAATATATGCCGGCAAAGTGTATTAATAGTTAACAAAATTAGTCATAGGACAATGATAATGTCATTCAAGTGATGTTCTCATATAAAACCACTTGGCTACAAATCAGTTGTTCCAATATTTATTAGTGGTCGGAGAGTGGGAAAAAAAGACCAAAAAAATTATTTATTATTATTATTATTATTAAATATAGTTCAAGTTGTGTATTACTCTTTTTTTGTATAGCTTCTACAAACTCATATGATCTGCAACTAGTTTAGCTGTTCTAGCACTAACATAAGACAGTCTGTGTTATTGCTCATTAGAAATGTTTTTAGCCCCACACTGTTTCCATAGATCTGATGATACTTCTTTACTTCATCCTGATACATGGAATTCTGAATCTAGAGAGTGCATCATTATCCTACAACCTGCACACTTTGGTTTATTGAAATTAATTCAATATAATAACACTTGTTTTTCCAGTCATGGCAATTTAAATTAACCCACTTTCAAATATTGGTGCTCGTTACAACATAACCCTGAGATGCTACTGGGACACAGCAGATCAACACTAGGGGCTCTACTCCAACTAAATGGGCCAGGTGATGCCCACCCAACAATGTGACATCCAAAGGAAACCAAACACACACATTACTTGTCAGAGCGAAGGTCACTGAATAAGCAACGAAGCGTGGCAACCAGTGTAATTTTAGAGAAACATCTAAGATCACCAGGAAGAGGCACAGATAGCAAAATTGCGGTGCAAAGCCATTCATGTGGGAACATTAACATTTAGAGGGACAGTGTGTCTAAACCCTCAGAGCCATCTGTCACTCATGGTCGTCCAGCTGAAGTCATACATGACCTTCACATAATCTTTGTGCTAGAAGTTAAGCCTTGAAGGCATATAGTCTGTCGCCATGTTCTTAAACTTCATCTCTGCTTAGGAATGTATTAATGAAGTCATGAGAAGTTCACCAGAGGAGTTGAAGGAGCTTATCTTAAGCTTAACTTTCACCACTCCCTCTCCCACCATATTTCTGCTTGGATGTGTCTCAGCACCTGGAGGAGCTCCATCTTTAACAGACTGAAAACTCATTTCATCACAGCTGACATTTCACCCTAACACTTGAGGTCGTGACACTTTACTTTCTCTGGTCCTGCAGCCACATAGCTGTTCTTGGAGGCATAGAGGGCAGTGGACGGAGAACAGGAAAGAGTTTCGGGCGTTTACCTAAAAGACCTTTGAAATGGACGTGTGAAACATTACATTTAACACAATCTGGAGACACTACATCAGCAGGAGGATGTGTGTGCATTCTTGTGTTTGAAGTGACAGTGTAAAAGGTCAGTTATGTCAGCTGTGACCCTTTGCTTGTCTGACAGTTGCACTGAGAAAACATTAGAACTTTAAATGCCATTACAGGATAACAGGAGGAGTTTAAATTTAGTTGTGTCTTTAGGTGTAAAATGCAGGGTATCCAAGTAGCCACTAGAGGACAGAGGGTAAAAAGTCAAACCCAAACAAACTGAACTTGAAAAGATGATCAAAAACAATCTGAACAGGACACTTAAAAAGCAGCATTTAATGTACAAGAGAGAAAATTAACATTGCACACATAGAGAGGAGTTCACACAGCTTCAGAAAACATAAATACACATGAAGATGGTACCACATCAATGAAGATTTGAGGTGAACCTGAGAAGGGCTGAGACGACGGGTGTAACAGCACAAAGTTTCTGAGACGTCTCAAAGGAAGCTGCAAAGTCTGCTGTGAAAGCTCTGACAAAGAAGTAAAAATGAGTGAAGTGAAAAATGGAATTACAATGAAATTACCACAAATAATGGCACGATTTCCCCACATAGTGCTGGAACAAGAAAACAAGAAAATCACATTTACCAAGCTGACAAGAAGCGCATCAGATGTGTAATATTCCGGTAGTACATTCTCCTTTACAGTCAACATCCAAGATCTCCTGGTACCTTTTAGAACGGACTCACAGTTAAACTGGTGCTTAAGCCAAGTGCTAAAAACCTCCAATGTACAAGTAAAAGCAGGTTTTAACCCAATCGTCTTTTTCTACATGCACGTACCTTTTTCTTTTTTATTTTACGAGACCTACAGTATCATTCCCCCAGACTCCTGATTAGATATTAGCAATAAAAGCTTGTTAATAATTAATGAAGGTAGACAGAGGGAAACAGCACTGCTAGGCCCAAAACAAACTGAAATGACTTTATTATTTAATATATTTCTTGAACGTAACCTCAAATATAAAACTTGTGAATACTAATGAGATAAAATGTGAACACCTCCTGCGGAGGGTGGGGGGGGGGTGAAAGTGTGTCCTTTATGACGTTACATCTCCTATGGAGCCAAGTGAAAGAGATTAAAGCATGTGCCATAATTTGTCTGCAAGAACAAAAATAATAAAAACAATTATTCAAGTTTTCAGAGGAAGTTACACTAAAAACGCTCCTTCAGACTTCTTCACAGTCCCGTTAAACACTGTTTCCCTTCATCCCTCTCCAGTTGGGGACATTCTTCATCCACAATGATCCTAAAAGACCAGCAGGGGGCTGAATCTTAGGTCATTGTATTAATGGTCACAGTGTTGCTTCATTAGCAAAGAATACTATTATTACCAATCACATTCATTTTAAAGCCGATACCAACACTTAAGTCCACACAGAGGCTTTGACAGACATCACTGAACTAGACGTCTGTGGTTCGGATGTTGTCGTCATCGAGGTTGAAGAGGAAGGTGCAGCTGTTTTGAGGTTGAGGCTGTGAGCGGTGCCTCCGACGTCCACTCGCTGCATCTGCCGATGCTGTGAGGATTCCTAGTCCCGCGCAAGAAGCTACCGGAGGCCCAGTAGGGCAAGGGGCCGGGGTGGAAAGGGAGTTGGACGAGGATGAGGTGGAAGAGGATGTGGAGGAAGAGGAAAGAGACGGCAAAGTGGGCGCAGGGCCGAAAGCACTGTCTTCATCTTCTGCATCCAGGGTGGAGGGATCAGGTGGAATCCAGGGCTGCCAGCTCGGAGCCACTGAGCAGGATTTGACCAATGGGGGTCTGCGCTCGTCGCCCTGCTGACCACGAGACGCCGAGGATGCATCATGACTCCGGTAGAGGGAGGTCGCACGTTTAAATGAAAACCCCTGTCGAGGGAGATCCAAGCAAATCATCAGTCTCGACCATATTTTCTCTTTGTTTAACATTTGTTATGTCAAGACCAGCAAAAACAGGTGAGGTTACCTTAGGGGGACCTCTAAAGTCCTGGATCTTCTTATCAATGTCCCGGATCCAGCCATGCATGTCCTCAGGAGAGTCTGTCTATTGACACATTAACAGAATACAGAGGTTTTCAGAGCTATTCTTGTCACGCTATTGTGTTGTATCACAGTTTCTAATAGCTTGTAATTTGGTGAGTCATAAAAACCTGAACTCATTGAAATAGTCTTCATTAAAAAGAACACGCCATGTCCATTTTTTGTCCTGACTTGCTGTCACAGTCAATGTTTAACTAATTCATAATTAAAACATTTTTTAATTTGAACCCTTTTTTGTGTGTGCGTGTGTGTGTGTGCACGCACGTGTGGTTGTATGTGTGTGTGTGTACAGGTGCAAGTTTTGTTTGTTTGTAAAATGTTTGTCTTCCTTCCTTTTTTTATTGTGCAGACAAAAATAAAAGCGCTCATGCTTGCAGCCTCCTTTACAGTCCTTCCTATCTGATCCGACCCCCGTCTCACTCAGCTGTTTTCCCAGGGGGGTGTTGTGGGCAGGATGTTATTGTTGTTTGGATAACATATGGCTGTGTCTGTTTTCACAAAAACAGGCTCCAAAAAAGGAGCTGGCGCCACACATCAGCAGCAGAGCATTCATAGGAAACAGCTCAAAGCATCAGGACAGATACACCAGGGAGTAGAAAAAACCTCTTCTATAACATGTATCTGATCAGAGCTCATGCATCTGGACACATGCATGTGAAGAAACAACAGGAAACACGTGGTTGTACCTGAACGTAGAAGGTTCTGGAGCTAGTGATGATCTCAAACAAGTTGTCTCGGAGCAGGAGATCTCTGGTGGACACACAAAAAGGGAAGTTATCACCCTGAATAAAAAAAAATGGTGGGATTGCTGCAAAATAAAGGGTTTTTGTGTGGAGTGAGGTTTTGGGTAGCAAAAACAATGCCTACTAAAGAGAGGCTACTAATCAAGTCATCATGTTATTCGAGTCTCTGTCGGGTCCCACAGGAGGCGTTACCCGTCGTAAAATAAATACAAAGAGACACCTGTGCAGCATCAGGCAAACTTTATCCTGCACTGATCCAGAGAAACATGAATAAACCAAGAAAAGTTTTGAAGTTCTGTGTGAGTTATTCTCATCCAAATATTTGTATTTGATTACATAAATAGTAAAATTGGGCAGAGTAAGTGAAAGGGGGAAAGAATTCCAGTCAGTGATTCCTCTTTGACTCACCCTGACTTGACGAGACATTCATGGACCTTCTGAATGTCCCTCAGTGAGATCGATCGGAGAGGCTCCTTATCCTGGGACAAACATGTGGAACATTCAGACACAGACAGACAAAGACCACAGTCACTATTTAAACAAAAAGAAAAGAAAAAAGAAAAAGAAAACCAGACTGCCTCCTCACCATCTCAGACTTAAAGTAGCTGACTGCATTGTCATCCAGGGTGAAATACCTCCTCTTCCAGCTCTTCCTCTGAATCACATCAGGAAACCACATTTCATCTTCAACGTGCGTCTTTTTCTTTTCAAACACAGAATTAGTTTATTACTCTGAGTACTCACCACGTTTCCCTGTTTGACACAGTAACCACTCCTCAGCGTGCCCGGCCTGTTACCCTTCCTCTCCCTTCCGTCAGTATCTTCACTCTCTTTCTGAAAAATTAAAAAATGACATCATCAAACAAAAAAGATATTCAATAAAATAAATGGCGGCTAGAATGAACAGTTTTACTATTGGAACCACAGCCTCCTCTTTCTCACCTGGATAGTAGTGTGCACCACCACACCACCAATGATCTCCGTCTTGTAGGCCTGCTGTTTCTTCCCTCTTTGAGTGTCATTGATCACTGTGTTCACATCAGACCTCAGAGGAGCAGGGCCAGACTTAGGAACCTGTCAATACAGTAAACAGTTGGGATAAAATTAACTTTCATGGCTTTAACCAGCAGGACTTTGACCTTTAACTGACTAATTATCAGGGATCAGAGGTTCCACTCACATGGAGATTCTCCTCCGTGCTGCAACAGAGAAATTCTTAATCAAACAATTTATGGGCTTGAGTGTTTTATTTCTGTCATCCGTTACCAGGAACCGAGGAGATCAATAAAGGAGGTGAGTTTAGTCTTGGTTCAATGGACAAGTCAAACTATCACATAAAAGATCTGGCAAAAAAGAAACAACATAAGAGCTCACACTAGAAAAAAAACATTCTATGATTTATTATTTCAGTACAGGTATTCCTTAACATATAAACACAATTGGTTCCCAGAGGCTTTTCGTAAGCTTAATTGTTTGTAAGTTATTTATTAAATTTCTATTTATAATTGCCATTTGAGGTCATTTAAATGCTATTACTATACTAAATAATAACGTACTGTTCTTTAAGACTATCCAGAAACAATTACAGGACAAAAAAACAACATACAGTATAATAAAAAAAAGTACAGGTACAGGTCATTTTGAATTAAGCTGTTCTCGATTACAGCATATGTCGGTTTAAAAAAAATAAACGGAAAAATAAAAATCAAGATGATGTCATTTTACGCAACTTTACATTTGACTGCCACAAATTTTGTAATCGTAAAATCACCAGAAAACAATTAAAAGCACGTAATATCATGTTATTGTACAATAAATAATAATAAAAACATATAATATTATTGTAAAATACATACGCATAGTTCCAATATCTACTATAAAGCATCGCTCTTGATTCACATGACTTTTTTAAATTTAAAGTTTACGCTCTGCAATGCTCACATAAACAAGAACAACAATGAGAAGTGTTGGACATGCGTGAATGGATTGGTGCTGCTCGGCGGGGGTTGTGTCAACTACAGTAGTTGGATAATAATAATAATAATAATAATACAAACTACTTTCATCCCTGCATCCACATCAGACCCACCCTGAAAGACAAAGTACTTTAAACAAGCTTTCAATGAAACCTGTGAAGCACATTAAAGGCGCCAGAGACGCCCTCCTACTGAAGGGGAAGTGAAAGAGAGAGGGAACAATGTCGCTTCCTCTCTTGAGTTTGCAGGTGAGAGAGAGAAGAAAACAAATCTCTCTCTCATCTCGTGATGGCCGCCGCCAGACAACGACGCCCTGCTCATTTTGCTGAACACACTATTATCATGCAAAAGTGCAACCTGAATATGCATGGCATTACATGACATACATTCACACACCCATAAAGCAGTTTTGACACCTCCACCACAGTGACTGTTTGCTGTCGCTCACATTTGTGCACATTCACAATTTTCTCCTTCACCAAGGGAGTGGAGGGGGTGTGCAAGGCAATTGCAGCATCCTGGAACAAACTGGTTTCAGTCACACCACCACAAACTGAAGCACCCTCGCCTCATGTGGAAACAAATCCTGCACCAATAATTTGTTTGGCCATTCCTTAATCACATATTGGAAAAGATATCCTGTTATAATATCGTGTGTGTGAGTATGCGCGCGCGCGTGTGTGTGTGTGTGTGTGTGTGTGTGTGTGTGTGTGTGTGTGTGTTCCACTCACAGTGATCTTGCTGGCCTTGTTGAGAGCAGCCACCCACTCTGTCATGTCAGTCGCATCATTGGCTTGAAGGAAGTACCGCCTGGAAACCGCATTGATGACTGCAGAAATAGACATTAGTTCCATGAGTATTCAAATTGTATAACTTTATCACATGTGTAACGTGATCGCAGAAGCACAGCAGTGTGTTTCCCTCCAGAAAAAAAACTCACCAAAGCAGAACTCTGTCTTGGGTTTTTGCTTCGTTGTTGCTTCATTCACCTGCGAAAAGGAGGACAGTAGAAGACAGAAGAGGGGAGGAGAGGAGAGAATGAGATATATTAGAAAAGTAGAAAGGAGTAAAGGATTTGAAATGGAAAACAAGGATATAAGGCGTTAAGTGCAGATAAAAAAAATAAAAGGAGACAAAAGTGGAGGAGAAAGACAACAAAATAGGGAAGGAGATGCATGTAAAATAGTAGAGACGCGACAGAATAAAAGCAAAAGAGCAGGACGAAGAGAGCAGCAAACAGGAGATAAAAGGAAGGGCGACCAGAAAAAGACAAAAGAAGAAGAGAAAAAGAGAAGGGAAGGAGAAAAAAATCAAATGACACAGTAAGACAGAAGGAGACAGAAATTGAGAAGACAAAAAGAAAAGAGTGGAAACAACATGAAACCAGTAAAACTAAAAGAGCAGAGCAGAAACATTTCTTATCTCTGATATCTCCAGAGAAAAGAGACGTGATGACGGCGGTCTCCAGTTGACTGGATGAGTGCGCTGACATCTGGAAAACCTCACAAAGCCTGCTCCTTCATGTGACCATGAACTGAACTACAGACACATCGCTGTATCTCTATCTCTGTGCGCTCCATTTGAATGTTTATACGTGTGTGCATGAATTGCTGCACAGACACAGATGGATGTTTTACGTAACTACAGCCCACGGCAAACTGAGGTGTCAGAGACGCTACCTTAGAGATGTAGGTGAGTTTCAGACTGCCAACAAAGCTGGCTCCACTGGGCAGGTTCTGTATTCAGAAACACAAACACACGGACTCGTCATTGGCTCAGAGTCCAAGGTTGCATGCGTCCTATTGGTCAGCAGTCCTTGTTTGTGCAGGTTAGCGTCGTGCATGTGTGTGTGCAGCACCTGAGGGTTGTCCATATACCACAGCAGAGCATTTCCCTGCGTGTCCAGGATGAAGTATCGTCTCTGGAAACGGCAACTTTTCTCCTTCTCCTCAATATCCAGGAAGCCGCAAACACGGTTCAACCGGTCCACATACGGCATGCTTCTGCTATCACATGTCACTGCAGAGACAGACAGACACACACACACACACACACACACAAACAGACAGCTGTAAAGTAAGAAGATTTATGAGAGGTAAAATATAAAGGGTGTAACCCAGGGAGAAACTCAACACAGTCAGTGAAGGATTCACTGTTGAAATACTCAAAACATCCTAACACACACACACACACACACAGACACACACAGACACACACACCCGCACACAAGAAGAAAGAGACCCGTGCACACTCAGCAGTTTTTCATGTGACGTGATTGAGGCTGAGCAGAAAATCGTGAAGCCCTAGGCTGAGCTGAGGTCCTCCACAGTCAGAAATTACAGACTTGTACTCCAGATCTGCACACACGCACATTTCCACTGGTCAGGGAGGAGAGAGGGAAAAGGGAGGAAAGGGGAAAAAGGAACACGGGAGAGAATTGATGGTTTGTATTCATTAAGACGATGCCATGCGTGTGAATCACCGACCTGCTGACTCATTGCTCATCAACATTAAGACTCATTCAGCTCAGACACCAAGAGATGCTCAGGAATTTAATTCATGGCAGATATCTGTGTCTAAAAACATTTTAAGAGAACTTCTGGCCTTTTCAGATGCCATTGTCTTCTCGAACTTATGATGCTCCCTGTGATGAATCACTGCAGACTACATGAGATAAAAATGATAATTATATTGAAAAAACTCACACATCCTCGCTTCTCCCTGTACGTGAATTTATAGAAAGGATTTGAAAAAACATGGCCTGATTGGTAATATGTTGGCAAACGAGGCCACATCTGTGACTGATGTATTTAATAAGAACATACAAGTGAAAGTTAAAATATATAATCAGGATTGAACGGCTGAGCTCCCTTGATGGTTTTACAAGACTGTCATGGCTTCAAACCACTAAAAAGAGTAAAATGATCAGAGTTTCCATTAAAACATTCACAGGAATCACACAACAAAGCAGTGACAAACAGAAACAGAAATAACTACAGACATACAGGCACCATCTTCACTGCTCCAGAGGAACGCATGAGAAACGAGCACACAGCCATTACAGAGGAAACTGGTGCGAAATGTTTGGTCACGAAAGAAATCGCAGACAAAATACATCTGAAATGATTCTGTTGCTAAGAATGGTGTGGGATCACACACACTTCATAAATATCAATCAGGAGGACAGAACTTGTGTACCGACAGCTGTGTCATCAGTGTCATTGCCTTTAACCACTTCCAGGGCCGTAAACAGAAACTTTCATTCTGCTATATTTGTTTAACTAATGTGTGTCTGATCAACAGAAATGGATCCAGTCTGGTGCTACACTGCTGTGACTTTGTCAGGGATAATAATAAAAAAATATTACCTGGCGAGGTAACAATAAAGAAACGGTCTGATTTGAGCTGACATGTAAATTGCAACACAGTCAATTCATGAATATGAGGGGTGAAACATTTGATGTATTTTCTCAATAGCTATAAAAGTCTAGTGTAGGTCGGTAGAGCGCACTTTAATCGCTTAAAGTAATTTCTGTTTCATTGCCTCAAACTGAAGGGACATTTAACACAAGGCAAAATTACTAGAATAAAATACCTCAAAATTAGACAGAATTATCTTTGGATGATCTGAATGGTTCTAGAGCTGCTGATTAGACAAACGTCTGATAAGTTTAAATGTTTTGGAGTTCTGGGAAGGTCTGACACTTTTTAGAATCCTCTTTGTTTGACATCACATCAACCACACAGTTGAACACTTGCCTCTTGTAGTACCGATGACTTCACTGCGTTTGACCAGAACATGAAGAGAATGAACATATGATTTTTCATGATGACAGATCCTGATCAATTTTTCATCTGCCTATGAATGGATAATAAAATCAGTCAGAATGACATTAGAGGTCAGAAACATTTATTGCGTTGCCATCTCTCTTAATGATCTCTATTATCTTGTGATCAAACACATACAGCCCATTCTACCTAAAGATATATTATCTCCAGGATCCAGATTTGGATTTACTCTCTGCTGGATCATTAAACTGGTCAAATAAAAAGAAAAAACCTTTAGAAGATGAGAAAATCAATATTTATAGAGCTGTGTTATGTAATATATGAAGTAGAATGAGATTTTGAAAAATGACTGTAGTGGAACCGTGCGAGTGGAACTATGGTGTCCGATTTAAGACCAGGTCATTTCATTCTTAATCGAGCTGCAAAGATTTCATCACAATTCAAAAGATGTAAAATAAAAAATTCCAAAAACTTTTTACATACAACCAGTAACTGAAATGGTGCCTTTGTCATTCCTGTACTTTCATTGTTTCCATGGTTACAAACTCAATTTAGGTTCATTCTGTCAGTCATATTTGGCGCAGATGAGGGTGTCTACTTTTCAGTTCTTTTTCCTAAAACCAGGGGTGTCAAACTCATTTTCAACGAGGTCCACATCAGCATAACTGCTGTCCTCAAAGGGCCGGACGTAACTTATAAATATAAATAAATTTAACTCAATGTAATCAGAATATATGTAACTACGCCTTAATGTTAAATAACTCTAAATTTAGTACTAATTCAAGTTACAAACATTAAAAACATGTTTGCTTTTTTCTCTGTTATAACATAAATCCTTTTAACTTGTCAGGTAATGAAACCCACATAACTCCATCCATCAAGGATCAAACTATTCAAGTAAATAAAGAAAAATAACATCAAAAACACAGGTAAAGACATTAACTTCGTTTTCTGTCAAAGTTCAAATAGCCTTAATTATTGCATGGTGAGAAATGTGATTTTTGGTCAACGCACGCTTTTGACCTATTTATTTTTGGACACTCTGACCTTTTATGGCGGGCCTCATAAAATGATGTGGAGGGCCACATTTGGCACCTGGGGCCTTGAGTTTGGCACATGTGCCTTACACATTTTGCACACACATCCCATGTACGACGGAGGTGTCTTGTGACAGTTTGGACTTGTATTTTGTTATTCATTTCAGAACTCAGAGCAGAACTGAAAAATTCAAGGAACAAGAGATTGAAACTGAAATATTTTTGTCTGTCTTTAATGGAATCCTGCAGAGGGGATTTTGTAAGAATTGAGCAGTTGTTGTTTTTTTCAATTTGCCATTACTGATATATGTTGCCTTAGAGTTGAAGATCAGCTGATCCAGAATGCACATGCATGTGAAAATGCACCTCAAAAATCAAATGAAACTCTTTTTTGACTTATGATCCACCTCTAGACAAAACTTCACCTCAACCCACTGACAGCTTTGGAGACACCTGACGGACAAACACGAACGTGGGAGACTCCGAGCCCCTTAATGACTGGGGGGGTGGGGGGTGTGCGCACGTTTGTCCCCTAATGGCACCGAGCTTCACTCAGTCACATTAATGTGGCTCAGCCCAGATGACCAGTCCTGACTCAGCACGTCCACCGACTAGACAGACTACCACACCTTCTGTAGGCCTACTGTACAATCACACACACACACACACACACACACACACACGCACACACACACACACACACACGCACACACACGCACACACACACAGTGATGAGGACACAAACGCGCACAGGGTGCCAAGTGTCGACAGACGGTTTTCTTACCCGCTGCGAAGTCAGTGTCCGCCGGAGACAGCGCCCCGCACGGCCCCGAAGCGCAGAGGGGAGAGCCGGGCCCGGCGATCGCTTCGATCCATGGCAGATGAAGTTTTAATATCTTTGACAATCGACGCACGTTGACGAAGCCGGGTTGAATCAAACTTTTACTGTCTCGTCTGTTTGTTAGAGTGATCGGATTACAGAAGACTCGTCTATTTTCCGGGTTGGACTTTTCGTTATTAGAATAAACCAGCCCCGGATGTGAGCTACGCGTCCTCTCCGCTCCGGCCGGGGTCCTCCTCTGCTCCGCTGCTGCTGTCAAAAGAGGAACTGAACACGGCTCAACTTTTTCAAAAGTCTACAGAGTAACGCATGCAGTATATAATATATATAACATGTAATTCAATGAGGAAAAAAATAAAACAAAACGTGCGCAGTGACTTTTTCCCCCCTCCTGCAACTGTGTGCGCTGTTTTATCTCCTCTCCTCTTTGATAATTTGGGAACTGGGTCCAAGACAGAAGGAAGGGACCCTCAGGTGAGCCCTTACCTGGTTGGACAGGATCCAAGTGTCATTCATGCGCCTCTCATGAGACCTGAGTTTATCAGGTGGCAAAACTAAGAGCCAAGAGCAACGGCGACTTCCTCCAAAGATCTTGTTCTTAAGAAGTGAAGTAAAAGCTGGAATCCCAAATGTGAAACAATGCAGTATTCATCTAAAAACATACATGTGCACAACAGTTTAGAAATCCAAACAAAATTCTATACAAAAAAATACCAAGGATTAAAAAAACTCAGACATTACAAACACCTGTACAGAAGGATCATTCTGGGTTTAATACTGCAGATAATGTTTCTTTAATGTGATGAGAATTGCATTCTTGTTTCTAGGCGCCGTTAATTGAAAAGCTTTTTTTTTTTTTTTTTAAATTATCATTATTTTCCATTTTAGTTCAGACCACATACAAGCATACCATTAATAAGCTCTGGGTAAAAGACTGTCAATGTTCGTTTAATTTGAACATGGAGAACAGGTGACTGTACAAAGACTGTGGTGTAAATGGAGAGACACCAAAGCAGCTACTGTCAAACAAACACCAGAGAGGAAAATACATGAGAGACAGTAATTATGAAGAAGAGACCTCAACCACAGGAAGCAGTGATAATAATGATAATAATAATAATAACAATGATAATTTGTATTCAAATTTCGTGTCTAGTTGCTTCTTGATTATGTTCTTAATATAATCATCAGTCAAGCATTTGTATTCAAATGTTATGTTCTGCTGTTATACAGTACCTTGCGAAAGTATTGCCCCCCCCCCCCCTAAGCCTATTTGACATTTTGCCACATTTCAGGCTTCAAACTTAAAGATAACAAACTGAAAATATTTTTCAAGAATCAACAACATGTGAGACACTATCGTGAAGTGGAACCAAATTTATTCAACCTTTAATATTCTGTTTACAAATAAAAACCTGAAAAGTAGGACGTGCAAATGTGAGACCAAACGTTTGTCAGGACAAAAGCCAGTGTCTTATTGTGCCGGTCCCAAGCCCGGATAAATACAGAGGGTTGCGCCAGGAAGGGCATCCGGCGTAAAACTTTTGCCAAATCAAAGATGCGAATCAAACCTATGACTTCCATACCGGATCGGTCGAGGTCCAGGTTAACAACGACCACCATCGACGCTGTTGACCTACAGGGCGACGGTGGAAATTGGACTACTGTTGGTCGAAGAAGGAGAGGAGGGAAGTGTGTTCGGAGGAAGAGAGAGAAGAGGAGCACCAAGAGTATAGGACTGAGAGTAGGGACGTTGAATGTTGGAACTATGACAGGAAAAGGTAGAGAGTTGGTTGACATGATGCAGAGGAGGAAGGTAGACATACTGTGTGTCCAGGAGACCAGGTGGAAAGGTAGCAAGGCTAGAAGTTTAGGAGCAGGGTTCAAATTGTTCTATCATGGTGTAGATAGGAAGAGAAATGGAGTAGGAGTTATCTTGAAGGAGGAGTTTGTTAAGAATGTCCTGGAGGTAAAAAGAGTGTCAGATAGAGTGATGAGTCTGAAGCTAGAAATAGAAGGTGTGATGTTCAATGTTGTTAGTGTATGCTCCACAGGTAGGATGTGAGCTGGAGGAGAAGGAGAAATTCTGGTTGGATTTTGATGAAGTAATGCAGACTATACCTAGAAGTGAGAGAGTTGTCATTGGTGCAGACTTCAATGGACATGTTGGTGCAGGTAACAGATGTGATGAGGAGGTGATGGGCAGGTTTGGTATCCAGGAGAGGAACGCAGAAGGACAGATGGTAGTTGACTTTGCAAAAAGGATGGAAATGGCTGTAGTGAATACTTTCTTCCAGAAGAGGCAGTAACATAGGGTGACCTATAAGAGTGGAGGTAGGAGCACACAGGTAGACTACATCTTGTGTAGACGGTGTAATCTGAAGGAGATCAGTGACTCCAAAGTAGTGGTAGGCGAGAATGTATGAGGAAGTCTGGAGTGGCAGAGAAGTATGTTAGAGCGGTACAGGATATGTATGAGGACTGTAAGACAGTGGTGAGGTGTGCTGTAGGTGTGACAGAGGAGTTCAAGGTGGAGGTGGGACTGCATCAGGGATCAGCTCTGAGCCCCTTCTATGATGATGGACAGGCCGACAGACGAGGTTAGACATGAATCTCCATGGACTATGATGTTTGCAGATGACATTGTGATCTGCAGTGAGAGCAGGGAACAGGTGGAGGAGAAGCTAGAGAGGTGGAGGTTTGTCCTGGAAAGGAGAGGAATGAAGGTTAGCCGCAGTAAGACAGAGTACATGTGTGTGAATGAGAGGGACCCAAGTGGAAGAGTGAGGTTACAGGGAGAAGAGATCAAGAAGGTGGAGGATTTTAAGTACTTAGGGTCAGCAGTGGAAAAGAGGTGAAGAAGCGTGTACAGGCAGGATGGAATAGGTGGAGGAAAGTGTCAGGTGTGATGTGTGATAGAAGAGTTTCAGCTAAAATAAAAAGAAAGGTATACAAAACTGTGGTGAAATCAGTGATGTTGTTTGGTCTAGAGACAGTGTCACTGAGGAAAAGACAGGAGACAGAGCTGGAGGTAGCAGAGATGAAGATGCTGAGGTTCTCTCTGGGAGTGACCAGGAAGGATAGGATCAGGAATGAGTACATCAGAGAGACAGCACACGTTAGAGGTTTTGGAGATAAAGTCAGAGAGGCCAGACTGAGATGGTTTGGACATGTCCAGAGGAGAGATAGTGAATATATTGGTAGAAGGATGCTGAGTTTTGTACTGTCAGGCAGGAGGCCTAGAGGGAGACCAAAGAGGAGGTTTATGGATGTAATGAGGGAGGACATGAAGGTAGTTGGTGTGAGAGAAGATGATGCAGAGGATAGGGTTAGGTGGAGGCAATTGATTCGCTGTGGCGACCCCTGAAGGGAAAAGCCGAAAGGAAAAGAAGATAATTTGTATTCAAATTTTTTGTCTATTTGCTTCTTGATTATGTTCTTAATACAATCAGTCAAGCATCATCAGTCAAGCATTTGTATTCAAATGTTATGTTCTGCTTTTATACAGTATACCTTGCGAAGGTATTGCCCCCCGCAAGCCTCTTTGACATTTTGCCACATTTCAGGCTTCAAACTTAAAGATGACAAAATTGAAAATATTTTTCACGAATCAACAACATGTGAGACACAATCGTGAAGTGGAACCAAATTTATTCAACATTTAATATTCTGCTTACAAATAAAAACCTGAAAAGTAGGACGTGCAAATGTGAGACCAAATGTTTGTCATTGTTAGTCATTTAGGTCGACATTGGATCATTCAGGAGTCATCAGGGAACTTCTGAAGTCGGTTTGCTGAGCTGTGAGAACAGGGGGCCAATACTTTTGCACATCGTACTTTTCTTGATGCACAGTAACAAAAACAGCTTTGCAAAAATTTCATCCAACTGTATCCAGTGTAATAACAGTACTTCAGCGTTGCATCACTGTTTCCATCTTTACACCAAGGTGACCACAGTTTGAATCATGTGATTTAACATGGTTTAAAGGATGAACCGATTTGCCGCCCTGGTTAAGCGCTGATATCAAGAGTCTGGGTTTATTGCTTCCACATAAGCACTGACTTTCTCGATGCAGAAAAGAAGTGCATTTACAGGAGTAATCATATTTTCTCTTTTAAAAAAAAATAAAAAAATTAGTGGCCTGTTAAGAGGAAGTGGTTGCGTGTCATATGACCTGCCTGAGGAGGGAGACTTATGAGGCTGATTTCATATCCTGTGGTGACAGGATTCAAGTTACACACTCGTAGAAGGAAGTCCTGAGGGTTTCGCAGAGCTTCATTTCTGCAGAAAATCACAAACATATCCAAACATATACTCTCTGCAGTACATCCATCCATTCATCCATCATCTACCGCTTATCCGGGGCTGGGTCGTGGGGGCAACAGTCTCAGCAGTCTCTACAGTACATGTGCTTTGAAAATCAATGGTGATGTCACACAAACATCCAGCACACAAAATTAAGAGTTTGATTGTATTTTTATTGAGACAAGCACACAAGCATGAAATGAACATCTTAACTTTAAAATTCACCATGACCACGACATTTTGCTTAGATTGCGGTGTTAAAAGAGTCAGTTTCCTCTCTAGTTCCCATGGTAACAACACAGTTGAATAATGTGGTTATATTGCGTCACGCTAACCGTGCACAAACTACCCACTGAGGCACCCCAGCGCCTACCAAAACCAAACCATCACCTAAACTGCTCTGAGCTTCACAGGGTCCTTTACAGCCTTATATCACCTGAAAGTCAGCATACCACTACAGATAATGAGGTTACTATTCAAGTTCTTGACAATGATGAAAAATGAGAGAATGAAAGGCTATGCATAGGAACTTGTATTTATGAGACAGACCAGAAATGTTCTGCCTTAAACCACTTGAAACTCTCTGCCACTTTTGGAATTGTATTAAAACTCTGTGATGCCCCACGGAGTAGCAAAGAGTCGAGGGTGGACGACTTGACATGAATTTAACAAATGATTAAAAGAGAAGTGCACGTGTTCACAGCTGACTGACAGCCATGCGTAGCAGCAGAGCTGCAGTCAGCAGGAGGGGGCTGGAGGCCAGGGCCCCTGCACTATTGTGGCGGTGTTCCCCGTAGCTGTGGCTCCTATGGGGCCCATTGCAGTCGTCACCAAAACAACATTCCATCTTGGCTCCGGAGCTGCTGCCCTGAGCCTTGTTGCAGAAGCCCCTGTATGTGCATGACTTCATCACGGTGTCTGGAAATGACAGGAATTGAGAGAAACTTTTTTGGAATGATTAAAGTCAATAAATTAATTTAGTGACGCTGGGAACCCAGTGAACTCCCCAAACGGCCTCTCAGCACATCTTGATGCACTCAAATGGGTGTATGGAGCTTTGTGGTTCTGGGAGATGAGGATGGGCCAGTCCCATGACCACACAAGTACGTGGAGAGAAAGTTCTAATTTCTGTGATATATCTTCCATAAGATCTTTCCTTCATCAGTGGAAACTGTAAATGCAGACTCATGCAAGCAGCTGATCTTCAGCGTGACCTCTGGTGAGGCTTGTTGCAGTGCTAGATTCAAAAGAATACAAATTTGACATGTTTTCCTGAATGCATTTACTCACTGGGTCCTGTGATGGTGGAGCAGGCATCAGCATACTGTGGACAGGGGGTGGAGCCTTGTTGGTTGCAGTCTTCCTCATTGGATGCCACACATGTGTGACATTTGAGGGCGTGGCCTTCACAGACAGAACAAGACAGTGCGTCTGATTTAAGACTAAGCATGCAGATACACAGATTTATAGTTCATTCACCCCATTATGTCTACATACACACTTGCTGTTAGACTGAATACATGTCTTGGATCATTTTTTCCACAGAATTAAAGCTATTTATGTACCAACAACTTGTTCAGCTGTATTTTTCCACTGTGACATTCTAGCGCAAATTAAGTTGACAACTGCATCCTTGAAATCTTGTACGTCCACCCATGGAAGATATATATCAGACAATGAATTTTCCGCAAAGGTCTGCCATAAAACCAGAAAATTCCCAGATCATCTGAGTGGCAGTGTTTTTCTGTAAATCTACTAGCAGCTAATCGACTAAATCGGCCCCCAAACCAGTGATCTTATCAGGGCAACAGGGAACTTACTGTGGCAGAAGAGACAGACAAGCAGCAGCAGAGCAAGAGCAGTCTTCATGATGGTCGGGTGACAGGTCCAGGTCCAGAGAAAGAATGGATGAGCTTAGAGGAGACTTCGATAAAGGGGACACCAGGCGTTGAGGGACAGGAAGGGGTTTAGGAATGCAAAGGTGTCCGAAGGCATTAAAGTTTTATCTCTGTAATCTGCATCTATGCTGCACAGCCAGCAACCACAGGACTTAGCAAGCAAGCTTTCACTAGGAGGTCGAGTTGATTCTAGAATGTTTTCAGTCAACGACAGCTTTTGAAGGGAGAATGGAGAATAAAGGTGTAAAAAAAAAAGGTCATAGTTATTAATTACCCCATCTGTTGAAAACTATGATTAAAATTTCAAACTGTGCGTCATTACAGTTTGAAGGCCAACAAAAACATGAAAATGAAACACACACACGAACAGTCATAGTAATGCAAGTGAAAAAATTAAGACACAACAAAATCTTGTATTGTATTACTATATTTATGGTTGTTCGGATAAATGCACCTCTCGTACACTCAGTCATTAGTGTGTTAACCCAAATGGGACATTTCCATTTCTAATTTACAAATACAAACAATAATCAAAGGAAGGAGATAAAGTGGCAAAACAATGTTAGTTCTTAAATAACAAGAAAACATCACAAATAAAAAACAGTTGTGGCACATTAGTGGATTTATGTCATTTGGACTTACATCTTATTAATGAGGCTGAGTGTCATTTTCTGTAGTGTCTAACTCTATATAACCCAAGTTTTGAAAAAATTTAGATTTTTTTGTCCTGTGTAAGTTGCAAAATTTCAAACTGTATTCTGTTAAGGCACATAGTTATCAATAGCCTTAAAAACAGCAATGCTGCTGAGAAAGAAGAAAAGAGCATTGAATTATTTTTTAGAGTAGCATCATTGGCATCAGATACCTCGTTGCTAGGTCACAGCCATAACTAAAACAGGGTGCCTGACAAAAATAGTTTTATTGATGGGCTAAGAAAACAATGTGCATTGTGAAAAACAGTAAACTATGAGTATAAACATGCAAACAGATATCTGTTGTAAACACACACCTTTATCACACGTAAGCAACAAAACCTCTAACTGAGACATTGATTGTGCCCAGAGGTAAATGTGATAATTGGTACAATATTTCTGACATCCTGGAGAATGTCCTTATCTTTTTTTCACATAAATAATTCTATTCAAGCTGATTTCTTAACACAGCATATTGAAAGGAACACGGTGGAGTGAACTTAGTTCTCTGTTTAAAGCCTTGTTGAATTGGAAGGGTACACGATTACAGGAAAGTCTGTGATTGTCAGGTTATAATTCACTGTGACTTATTCCGTGCATCATAGCGTCAAGCGGGTAAAGGAAATGAATCATACGCAGCTTCAGTTTCACTGATGTGGTCCTGATTCACTGTGATTTCAGTATCGTTCCTGAACAAACCAAAGCTTCTGAGGATTCTGTATTTCCTCGAATAATCCAAATCCTTTCGTCCAGCTCTTGTGCAGCTTGACTTTAACCCTGACCTCATTCTGCTCCACAAAAAAACCCCTGAGCTTTCTTTCAGATTAAATCCATATTTACTTCATAGAAAAATACACTTTATGGTCTGTTGCTTTAATATAAAACAATCTTTGTAAAGCCCATTGAATTACCATATGGGTTAATATAACTTTAAAGCAACCCAAGCCTGCATGATGTCATCCAGGTAGAGGAGATATTGGGAATTTAGTTGTCAAGTTTGTGGAACTTTAAGTGGAGTTTTTGTTCACTGGCATGATGCACGAAAGCTTAATAAGCCTTAAAGTGGTTAAAAATGTATGATACATAACAGACTTAACACGAAGAACAACCAGTGTACAGACTCTTCACTTACAAGGAGTGCAACTGTAGTATAGAGGAAATTGCTTTAGGTATCCGTACATAAGCGGTCTCTGTGAAGCAGAACTGGAGGGTATGAGGATCGCTTCTCCTCTGAGAACATGCGCAGGGCGTCACTGTGAGGCAGGAACAGGAGGACGGAAGTTGCAGATTCCCAGAGAGAGGCACTCAGTCTACTTTTCCCATTTTGGCAATCAGCTCATCACAGATCTTAGTGAGTTCATCAATCTCTTGACTCTGTGATAAAAACAGAAAGAAGAGCTACATTTAATGCATCTCTGTATCCTGAATGACAGCATGAATGTAGCTTAAACACAATATTTTTTTTCCCTCTCTGAGTATTCAAAGATACAAAGATGGTTGGTATGTCCTATTAGGTGTGTGTTGGTAACCTTCTGCTGCAGAGCTTGTTCCAGAGACTCATTCTTCATCTGCTCCTTCCTCAAGCTGGCCGTCAGCGCCATGTTCTCCGAGCTCGCCTTTGAACGCACCTGAGCAATCTCTTCATTGGCCCTGAAAAATTAATGCAATGACAGAAATGATAACTTATTTATCTATGATCATATTACAGCATTTTAAACTCATAAAAGTATTTATTTGGCATTAGCAAACTGAGGAGTGTTAGATTTCCTTTCAGTCTCTGCTTACTTGTCTAGTTTCTCCTCAGCATGCAGTTTAAGCGTCTGGTATCTCTGCTCTTCCTGCTTGACTCTGGCCAGATACTCCTGAGCACATTTCTTTAGCACCTCTTCATTCTGTTCAAGGAAACCAAGAACAAACCACATTATTTATCACATTTATCATTATTTATTCTTGTCTGGTAATATGAAAATGTGTATTTGATTCTTCAACAATGGTAGCTATTTAAGCCATTTCTTATTTATGAGCATTTTTCTATTAACTGGAGAGTTTTCACTCTCTAATCTTACTGAATTCTTGAAGTTGGACACAATTTCTCCTGGATGCTGCCCAATTAAAACACCACAGCTTCCTATTTTTACACGTACGAAAACTGTGTGGTAACAAGAGTTCAGGGTTATATTTCCCCCATGATCATCTAAATAAACCTGTGCCTGCCGCACTTCTGTTCCTAATCACACAGTTCCTTGTAAACATATTCTCATCTTAATCCTCTTACATCCCTCCAACTTGTGCCATGGCCAGCTAATCACTTCACCTCTTGAACCTGACACTTTCATTGAGAAGTAAACGTTTCCTGCAATCTCTTACTTTCTTAAAGCCCTCCAGGGTGCTCTTCATACTCTCATAACGCCGAAACATATCGGAGAGAGAGCGCTCCACGGAGTTCAAGTCCATCAGAGAGGCTTCTTTCTCCATTGTCATCGCATGCAAAGCCCTCTCGGAAGTGAGCTTGTTCTGCTGCTCGTCCTCTGCACAAACAAAAACATGACATTTGTTTAGTGGTGCATAAAAGAGAAACATTTGAAAACAAAGTAAAATGTGTTTTGTGGCTTTCTCATCAAATGAACTGCACAGTCAAAAGAAAGTTGTGTGTTGTCTATCTCTACCTTTGATAACCAAGTTCAAAAGTGGTTTACATCTTCTAACATTTTGACTCACCGATCATTTGAGCAATTGTCTTCTCATATTCTGCAACGACCTTCCTGTTGTAAGATAAAACATGATGATAGGTTTTACTAAGAGGATGACACTTAAAACCTAACATTTTAATACAGTATAAACCTCAAAATCATTTCAAACAAGACTTGGTAATTTTGTGGATTTAAGAGCATCTTATACAGAACAAAATTTTCTTTTGTATAACTTCATCTAAAACATCACATGACCACTATCACTGATGCTAATTTCTCCATGACTGCGGAGTAAAGTGAATAGAGCTTCATATTCTAACCTCATCTCATCGACTTCTTGTTTGCTTTCCTCAAACTTTCTCTTCCAGTCATTTGCTTCCACTTCTTTAGTGATGATCTGAAAAGAGATGTACACTGTGAGCTAAACTATAACACGAGTCAAAACAAGACGCAGTCAGAAGACGACATGTCAAGCTGGGTGAATGGGATGAAGAGCGTACCTCTTCTTTAATGAGGGTGAGAACAGCCTGCTTTTCTGCTTCACTGATACAGATGGAATCAAGTACTTGACTTCCTGTTTTCTCCATTTGACTTTCGCCTGACTTGTTCTTAGGTTTGAACGAGTCCTCGTACTGCTGAGGGCAGAAAGAAATCAGTTATTTCATTCAAGTGCTCTCATGTTTTATAGGGTATTTATGACAAAAACACATTTTACCAGTGGTGTCCTTTTCTCGTCACAGGTCGATTATTTGTGACCTCAAATATTTTTATGCATTCTTGCATAAATAATCACTTCAATGCAACCCATACTTCTTTTGAAATTATATATAAAATATACAAAAAGGTGCCAAATACATGTATCCCTGTGCAGCAAATTATTCCTGTACAGCCAATATGAGACTATTTATCACAAGAAACCAATCAGCAAGAGAAAGACAAAACCATTAAAAAAAATTGTAATAAAATGGATTCATGGGTTTTTGGTTTTCCAGCCATGAGACATAACACCATGGCAACCAAATCCACTTGAATACTTTAGTCTTAGTAAAATAAACAAAACGAGAGACAGACCGAGACAGACCACAATACTGAAACAAGAGTATTTTTGTAAAGCTCTTACTTGCTATTTTTTATTTGTATTTCACATCTGCCGACTCTCCTTCTCTTTGCCCCCACTCATACTTTTTTTTTTTCAATCTAACAACTATAAACCCCTGTTCTTCTCCCCCCCTGCTTCTCCTCTCTCATACTGTCCTTCTCTGGATTATGACGGCCATATGTTAATCTCCTGAATGATAAATCTAAATCCATCTGTCATCTGAGTACATGAAAATAGAGGCGGACAATAAGAATCTCCTGCAATCCTACAGTACACTGCCGTCAGTATACAGTCCATCATTCTGCACATTAACATATGCAAGAGGCTCTAAACACAAAACACATCAGTCTTTAATGTCTTTAACTCACAGGAAACTAAGAGCGGTGTGCATTTCTAATGTAAATATCCAACTCTCAAATGAAAATGAAGGTGACCAGAATAGTGATAGATTAAATGTAATGATGCAATGGTCTTGTTTTGTTCTTACTGGGCCTGAGGGTGACTCCTTCAACCAATAAGAGTGCTTTGTCCCACCTAGTGGTTAGTTAATAGAATGTCACCATGGCGGATTAAAGGGACAGTAAAGTCAAAATGAACCAGGTCTGTATATGAAGTACATAAATAAAATTTAAAAAAAAGGCTTGGTGGTGGATGATGATGACTGTGTATGGGAGTGTAAACAGGGTTATGGACAAGACTGGTCAATCATGATATTCACTTACTATAGCACAGCAGTGTGAATCTTCAGGTTCAGACGTCACTTGACAAACTGGACCTAGAAGAAAGCGATACGCACATCAACTAGAGGGAAGAACGCCTCCACAAAGCCCATTTTGACTAAAACCATACTTTATGATACTTTAATGTCACCCAATGCCCTGACCCAGGAAAGCTGCAACTAATGTTTGGACTCAAAAAAGCCAGATTTGGATCTAATTTTCACCTAAATAAGACTAATCACATAAAATCCAATGAAATGAATTTTAAAATCAGGATTATGAAGCTGAGCTAGATTCAGCTGCGCGGATTGAAGAACCTGACCCTAAAATCTTAAGTTTTCCCCGTCTACACTTTTATTTTGGTTGGGCCTTTATTATTTTTCATGATATTAGATTTATGGGTTTCTTTTTTTCTCATCTTGAAATGGATAAGATTTGTAATGCACTGTAAAATCACTATAAAACAAATCTAAATAAAGGTTCTTCAAAATTTAATCAACCAGACTGAACAATCAAAGGCTCTAGATTTAACATACTGTAAAGCCTTTTTCAGTTTAATATGCTTGAAAAAACTTACATTTGCATTATTCATGGAATCTAAACTGCTTTTAAATCTGTTTTATTTCTGATCAAGAAACCACTCGATTACAATGTAATAACTGAAAAAGTTGGTTTGAAACCACTGGCAGTTTGTGTTTCCTTTCATTATGACACGCAATGAGCCTAAATGACTTGTTCAGATAGTGGTTGCAGTATTTTAAGCATCAAAGCACTTCCTCTGAATGACTAATACCTGCTTGTGCTTTCTGTTCATACTGCAGGGCTACAGTAACTTTGAGAGGTGCTTGTTTTTCAGGGAAGCCCATTTAGTCTTCACCTTTACGGTAAAACAATCTCCTCTTCAGGACCAATATGTCCAAAGGCAGATCAACGCCAGTAGGGCATTGATCTGCCAAAATGTCACACAGCCAAAATGTCATTCGACCCAAAAAGCTAACTGGAAAAATTATGGCATTTAGAACTATATATTTTACAACGTAGTACAATGAGGTGTTGAGTTAATAATTAATGATTTAGCTGGTAAAGCAAATATAAATTTGGTCTCTAGTATTGATCGAGAACACGCTGTCTAATTTTTAACACATTGCTTTCTTATCTCTGTACAGTGTCCTGATTGAGTTGTTCACTGTTGTACCATTGTGGACTGTGGCTGGATGGCTATCTAACATGAACACACACACACACACAACAGTAAAATCAATCACCACTGATTGATTTAACTCACTGCCGTCGTCCTTGTCTGGTTTGACACCAACGCTGTTTGCCAGTTTCTCCTCATCTGTGGCGTGGTCTCCAGGGTGGTCGTCCTATGAGAGCAACAAACTGAATCACCCACGATGACCGTGTGAAACCTTTTTGAGTACACACTTCCACGTGAACCAGGAGGTAAACAAGACCATTGTCACTGCTTACCTTTCCACATGAGTCCACAAGCATCGGCTTGACTTTACAGGAGCTCCTGAAAAAGAAAGTATCATCAGTGTCAACAGTAACCAGATAGATATCTCTGTACATCTGTACTTGTGAACTTGTGATAAAACTCCTTCAAACCAGAACTCATTGTTCTGCTCTGTATGTGTGCTGAATTCTCAAGTTCAGCCAAATGAGTTGAATTACAATGAAGAAAAGGCAGATTAAAGTTGGAAACTGTTGCCAAACTTAAACAAGATGGTCTTTATTTAATGGCCTTTAATGGTCTATGGTTTTTATTTAATGTAAACAACACTTTCCAAGTAGCAAATATTTGTTCTAACAAAATGAGAGATGGTTGGTTGAGCATTATTCTCACGTGTTATAATTTAAAGCTGAAATGAAACATGTCACAAGAGGGCAGCGTTTGACATTTGTCATTCACTTTTTACGGCTTTCATTTTATGTCAAAGAAAAAATGATCAGCACAAGCATAATAATGTAATCAAATCAAGACAAATCTAGATAAACACAGTATGAAAAGTGGAGAGAAATTAATAGATGTATAAAGGAGAAAAATACACAGTAGAACACAGTTGGTCAAAGTGGTACGGATTCAGGTTCGCTGGGCACAATGGTGAGCATTCACTAAAATTCTCAACAGCAAGTGAAAAGAGAGCAGCATTTGTTCAGCCTGATGATCAGTGAGTTATAATAGTTCAGTCACTGGCTGATGACTCAAGAGGACTGGCCTGTGGGGGTATTAGTTGTCTAATGTTTTACTCACGTGATAATCTTGCTGTTGTTCTCACAGATTAGTTTTGTGTTCGACACCACAGTGTCAGAGTTCATGTTGCCATTGAGCAGGTCAGGGTCCACGTACATGCCACCAATGGGGCTCAAGTTTAAGTCCAGGTTGGAGTCGCTCATCACAGGAGCTTCATCGTCCACTTCTGAAGGATCGGGTTTGTTTAGAGGGGAGAGAACAGACAGGGAGGGGGGCCGGAGGGCTTGAGGCTGTGGGAGAGCGGCGGGTCTATGCTTGCTGCCGAGGGTCACGTTGAGGTTCTTGTTCAAACTTAAGCTGCTGTCATTGGCTGAAGAGCCAACGAGGTTGTTCAGGGAATCAACCTCTGAAACTGAAGCCACATCCTGGTTTAAGTTCTTGTTTGTTGTATCAGGAAAAACTATGGAAAAAAATAGAAAAATGTTCACGTTAAAATTGTATATAGTTTCATAAAAAACCTCTCAAGAACAGAAAATCACAGTTTCACAATTGTTAAAAAAAGAAGAAGTAAAAGTTACATTAAACTTCAGACAACATATTAGTAAAGAAAACAGGAATAGAAATGAGAAACTCAGTAGATCACACATCTCCACCAAGATCCACAGGTCCTTTCTCACAAATTCATACCCTTTATATGTATGATTAACCCAGCCTAATAACATATATTAATAGGCATTAAAACTGGTTGACTTTACCAACTGTGTGTTTGGTCTTTATTGCATTTTAAGCACATAAACACTACAAATGAATGGGAAAGGAACTATATCCATCAAACCCAATAATGGAATATCATAGAAAATATTACACTGTATGTCAGACTGACATTAAACATACTCTGAAATTACCAATGCAAACTGCATCATAATAATACTGAATAACATATTTATAATTGGAGAAGGAGAAAAAAAATCTTAGTCTTTGATCATATTAATTTATGATCCATAATAATTAATAACCAAAAATTACAAGCGTTTTCAGATAGCTTCTTGCAGCTGAGCTAAAGCTTCAGAAACACAGTCTTTTCTTATACTGAGTCTTTAAAGAAAAAGAACAAACACTGATCAGTAAATCTCTCAGATGACTGATCCTGATGTCATTGAAAGCGAAATCGATTCTGAATATGGGCAGAAACATCTGCGACAGACAAGATAATTGATGTCACAGGAAGGATTTCTCTGACGTTTAACCCATGACTCGCTTCATTTTGAAACAATCTCTAAAGACAATACAGTATTTTACTAATTTTTGAAATGGTGTCACAAACCTTCCACACTGTCATTTTTAAATTTGTTTAAGAAGCCCGGACAGTGAAATAAATACAGTAAAATAAGCTGATAAAAACATGAACTATTTTATTTGAGGTAAAAGGAGAAGGGCATTCCTATTGAGTGAATTTAAGTAGATACCTTATGATTTCACCTGTCAATGAGGGAATTAAACCTGAAGTGATGACTTGTCCCTTCTCCTGTTGCAACACTTAAATGGCCACTTGTTTCCTTGACCAACACTTCACATCCTGTGTCCTCACATATCTGTTTACAGTGAGCCAACAGGCAAAGCAACAGGCTGCTCTATGGTGAGTCACGCCGCTGCTCAAACACAAGTCTTTCTGTTGCTGAAAATTACATCCACACAAACTGAAAATCAGACACAACTACACAGAATAACACAACAGAAAAAAAGCTCTCCTTTATTTTCCTTAACTGGAATGAAAACATGACCAAAGTCACCATCACCTTGATGGATTAACAGCTTGTTAAGTAGTTAGAAATAAACTGTGATAATCTCTGTCTTTTTACTTCATATGTTAAACTAAAAATTAACAAATTTATTTAAGCGTCTGCTTTAAACGTAAGTACTTTAATCCCACACATTTCCTCTGGAGATGGAGAACAGATGTAGAGAGGAACCACACCCAGTTATGCAGACTACACCCCACCATGTGGCCTAGCAACAAAAACAACATCAGGATTTATTAGTTCAACAACTGGATGAAAAAAGAGGCAGAAGGGGATAGAGAGGAAAATAAGACTGACAAAGATAAAGCACGATGGATAATTAACTAATTATGGTTACAGTTATAGCTCAGCATAACATAGGTAATGTTATTAGCCAAAAACTTGATTCAATACTTACGATATCCGTCTCTAGCAAAGTGTCACACGTGTTCCAATAAAAAATATTTAACGTCAACATGCCAAGCCATCCAAGACATGCCGAACAATTTCATTTTAATACTGGTAAAATATTGAAATCAGTTGTTCATGAAAACAGATTGGAGGAGGAGAAAACATCAGAGATATAATAGCATTAGTTTAATGTCAGAACCCCCCCCCCCAACACACACACAGACAAATACACACACATTAATGATTGATGGTAATGTTTGGTGATCATTTGCGGGTGTAAGCAGGGCAGTGGGAGGGGTGAGGAGGGGGCTGTGCCAGATTTAAAAAGTGCATTCATCTGTGACCCACTATTACTAATGATCAAGCAATCTGTGCCAAAATAGAAGAAGCTTACTCATACGTATTTTCATTTTACATTTGCAGTGTCAGTACAGATGACAGGAAAATTATCTAAGAACTGTGTGATTATCAACAACAGGCAAGTCGAGATTTGCTCGACATAAACTCTTAATGTCAAGTGTAATTATTACGGTAACCTGTCAAGACAAAGTTATTGAAGTTGTTCCTGTTAATACAATTTTTTGTTAATTATATATCTAAGAAAAATAGTTCAATTCCCAAAATATTAAAAGGCAACTCTCCAGCACATGGAAGGTGTGTTTATAATGTTTTGTGAGAGTTATGGCCCAAAAACGCTCACCTGAGACAAATCCCAGTCATACAATGAGTCTAAAGTCAATTCCCACAAAAAAAGAGACACCACTTCAGTACTTTGTTGTGTGTGAAAGAAGATAAGGCAAATAAGCCTAAAAAAATCAGCATGAGTTTTGTAACTGAAATGAACCAATTATAAAGAGTACAGAGCGCTGGTTTCAACTGAATCATCTCACCTGGGCAGTTCGAGATGTTCACTTGGTCCAGCAGCGTCACAAGACCTGGAGACTCTGCCTCTGGAGTCTCAAATGTCCCCTCCGAGTCTGAACTATGGAGAGAAGGAAAGACACAGATTCATTCACAACTAAAAGTAAAAAAACCAAGAGCCAGAGAGAGAGAGGTTAGAGCTCAAGTGTTTGCCAAGTTATTTCCAGATTTAAAGCTATGAGGATGCTTGTCACACAGCCATCAGCTGTCTTAGAGAACAGAGAGACTTTAAGATTTAAAGGCTGTGATCATCAACAATTTTAAGCACAAAAAAGGGAAGAAGCTCTTTTTGCAGCATTAAAGTGACTTCAACACAAGAACATTGGCTTTCCAATATGAATCTTTCATTTTCTTGAAGTGACAGAAAAACAATAGATCTCAGAGTTCTCCAAATAAACGAGCAGCTTTATTTTAAAGGAAGAGGAAGGGTGAAAAGAGGAAGTGAAGTCCTGAAAGGCCACCTGCATCCTCATTAAGGACATGCACACACAGAACACACAGTCTTTTGGTCTGCTGTGTCAGCTGCCTAGAGGAACAGCCCAAAGTTCCAAACAGTGGAGGCAAAAAGAAAAGGGGAGACGAGGGAGGAAGGGAGTGTAAGAGTCTCTGTGGTTTGCCAGCCTTTGGAACACACATCAAAAAGTCCATACACTCGTGAAAAATAGCACACAAAAAAAGTAACCTAATGCTGCCAGCACCCAAACACACTCCATCTCTGAAAGAAGTCCACACAAACACATTCACACATGCTGGGCTCTATACAAACACTACCATCCAGGGCTAATCCTCAAATACATAACCCACCCCCTCCCCTTCACAGACGTGACACACACACACACACACACACACACACACACACACACACACACACACACACACACACACACACACACACACACACACACACACACACACACACACACACACACACACACACACACACACACACACACACACACACACACACACACACACACACACATACACACACACACACACACACACACACAGGATGACGTTCCAGTGATGGCCTCAACGGCTGCAATCTTGTGTGGTTACTTAGAAACTAGAAATGGACAGAAAAAGAATCAAAAGCTCTAGAAACAGCCCTTTATCCCTTCCCCCACTTTTCAGCAACTGTTCCCAAACAGCCCTCACACACACACACACGCACGTGCACGCACGCACACGCACATACACGCACACACACAAACACACACCCACTCTCCTCAGAGTTTACTGTCTCGTAAAGAAACAGGATGCTGCACACAAAACTGGGAGACAGAAGCTTGAGTTCCTGTATTTTGACTAAGATTCTCTTTTTAGCCAGTGACAATATGACCTGACTTCTGGGATCCAAAAGAAAGAATCAGATTAAACCAAAGAATCAGTCAGTTTGTCTGACTTTGTCTACACTTCTACCACCTGTCAGTATTACTCAGGGGAAATTGCAGTCATCATACAAACTACCACACATATACACAATCAATCTAGTGTGAATTAAAATGAATAACATACAGAAAATCACTCTCATGTCCAGCTAATCTTGTTTTGATTTCTCACACATATTCTCCAGTAAAAGCTGCCATTCTCTCCTTATATGTATTCCCTCACTCTACCACCATAGACACACACACACACACACACACACACACACACACACACACACTGGTCGACTTGCTCTCTTACTTGTCTCCATCATTCTGGGATCGGGGCTGCCCCTCGTTCCCAGAGGCCCCCGTCACTGCTGACCATGTCCATTTGGCCCACTGCACTGGAGACAGCCAGGACATCTCTGCACCACGCCGAGTCTCACACCTTCTGCCACCTCTGATGTAACAATCAACTTCTCCTGACAATCAGATTTGGAGATCACCCGTAGTTCCTTCTTGAAACCAAAAAAGCAGGGTCTCCAGAAAACCCCTTCTGTCGTCTCTTCTTCTCTCCGTCCTGATGTCAGTTTCGGTCTTTTTACTTGCTGTGTGATTTCTTCACTTCCTCCCCTTGGTGAGCCAAGCTCAGTTCTCCCACCCTGCTCCTTTCTGTTGTTAACGCTTTGCGAGGGGGAAACGTGTCTCACGCTGCTGCCGTTGCTCTCGACAGCACTGACTCACATAACACAGATTACTGGAGCATCAGTAGTCACTCCTTTCCCTGCTCCCCTCCCCTCTTGTCCCCCTCCCCGTCCGCTAGAGAGATCAGCTGGCTAACGTCAGCTCACTCTGCTCTCATGATTTTTCTTCTCCTCTCCATGATTCTTTTGAGGTTTGTTGACTGTGGGAGAGGAGAGGCGGTGACTCCTGTTTCATTAGTGGAAGTCTGGATTTTATGGGACAGACGCACCGCCATGAGAAGAAAAGAAAGCAGAAGAGGAAAGGGAGGAAATGATTATGCAAGCCGTAAATTTAAAAACAAGAGACAAATGAGAGTCAGGAGATGATTTTGGATCAGAACTCATTGTGCATCTTGACCTCAACTCATTACATTCCCTTCTAAGTGAGACAAGGCAATCAGAGACTGCAACATCCCGTGACACCCCTGAATTCAACATTTTACCCTGACCTACGCATTTTTGTGCCTCTGGCTTCCTGAAAATGTTGTTTTTTGTTTTGTGATTATATCTCTTCAGGTTAAAGATGTGTGCCTAAAAAAGGTATAAAAGTGAAAAACTGACATTGACCTCGTTTTTGAAGGTCAAGGTTGTGATCTCATTTTCATTCCCTCTGCCACCCTAGTAACGTGCATTTTCTTTCATCTTTCTATCTGCAACGGTTGTGAAGATATTTGGTGGATGGACGGACGAACACATAATCATTGACAAGTGCAATACATCACCTCTTCGCTGGATGTAACTACACCTTCCATAATTCCATAAACCTATAAAATAAATTTTTTTTATTTTTTTTTAATTTTATATACTGGTTTGATCCCCGAAGGGAAATTAAGAAAGAAAGCACACTCTAGCTACTGATTACAAACGCATGCATACATATTTTGTGAGTACAGGCCCCTGTATCACACACACACACAAAGGGGCCTGTAGGCATGCAGGGGAGGTAGAGTGGCAGGCAGCTCCTTCTTGGTGCGCCTCAAATGAGCAATTTGTAAAGGGGACGGCACCTTGCTCAAGGGTGCCTCGGCAGTGCTCCGGAGATGAGCTGACACCTCCCACTGTTAGCTCACCTCCGGGTATTTTTGGGGGGGCGGGAGCGGGAATCGAACCGCCGATCTTAAATCATAGGACGACCCGCTCTACCGCCCGCTTTACCACTGAGCCACTGCCGCCCCAAATTGCAGTAACACCCTTATTATCTACATTTTCGACAACTTTCTACCACTGCAGTGGTGTAGATTTGAAAGAAGCATTGCCTCATTTCCTTTCATGAGACTGAAGACATATTTAGAGTACATCTCCTGTAATGCGACACATTGGCATGTCTAGACAAACCATAGTGAGTTTAAAACGTAATCTTAATTATTAATAGTTTGTTTACTTGGCAGTTCCCATTATGATGCAAAGCTCTGCCAAAAAAAAGGCACTCAGTCCTATTGTCAGAGGATAAATAAAGGAAAACATACAAAATCAGAAAGAGTCCTAGACTCTACATGTTCACAGATAAATAACATCTAGCTGGAAATATGCTCCATAAATTGCAACAAACCCTAGAAAGTTCTTACTGTTCAGTCACAATACCTGGGCCAGATAAACTAATCAATACAGCAAAAATAAACTCAAGAATGGTGGTACAAATGATTGAATTTCATTTAGATGAAAGCTCTGCGACACTGTTGCTCCCACACACTCTCACCAACTCGATGATGGGTTATGTAAGTCCAAGCTTTCACGCAAACACCTCTCTCTCTTTCTCTCTCTCAAACATGCAGCCAGACCTGATGCAGAAAACACAGACTGTCACTAAATTCACAGAAGTATGATGTTTACGCCACAGTGAAATGGGAGAAAAGGGAAAGAAAAAAATTACAATATGAGACTTTTCCTGCGATTAGCTGTGTGAGATCGTCTTTCCTGTGGTTTAATGGTCACATGCAAAGAAGAGCCAAAGCTCCAGCAAGGTTCATTCTGGTTCCACAGAAGCAGGCGGGTTAATGGATGCATGCATGAGCTGATAACACTCAGGAATAATGTCACACACTAGTGAGCACAGTGACAGAGCAACTGTTCAATCTGTGTTAGCTGCACTGAAAAACATTAGATGCATAAAAAATGGAAAACCTCATTAAGGAAAAATGGGGAGTGACAAAAAGAGACCTTAAACCTGACACCCAAGGAAATTTACATGAAGCACGTTTTTTTTAGCAGGGCTGGAATCTGAAACATCTCTTGATGAACATTACTGACATTGTCTCCATTCCCCTTTTTTGTTAAGAAATTCTCATTCAAATTCCCATTGTCAGTCAGCTCAGCTGAGGGGATGAACCTGTCTGACTTGTAGAAAATATGATGTACTTAAAGCAAGAAAACCCTGACAGGAGCATTTTCAGACATGATGGGTTCAGTCATCCGTTGTTGCATAAACCGTTTACTCTCCTTCACCTTGACTTTGCAAACTCAACCCTGGACATACAGTACATGTCTTCATGCAGACTGAGAAATAACATGCAGAGAAATGAGTCACAGAAAAAGTGAAGCTTGAGAGAAAGAGGGGAAAAGAATTAAGTCTTATGTAATACCTCAAAGCCATAAATAGCACACAGTGAACAGTGGCAAACCCACACATAAAACATATCCATATGTGATCTGGAGCTGCAGCCTCACAGGCAGAGATCATCAATTACAATTTGACTGATAGCAGCATGTGTGGGTACGAGCTATGAATACATTAGCAATGACAAACATGTATGTGATCCACAACAGACGTCATGTGATACTGTGTGTTCCTGTGTGTGTGAGTGTGTGTGCGTGCGTGTGTGTGTATGTTTGTGTGAGTGACAGGGAATTAGAGAAGCTTCTCAACTTTCATAGGCTGTTCATGTCTCAATTTCCTTGCATGATGACAGAACAGAAGGTTGAACCACTAATATTTTGTTTGGAATCATTGCCCCTGACGTCAATCACAAGCTATCTTAAAAATGAATGAGTGGATTTACATTCAATTTACAGTTATTATTTTTAGACATACTGGTGGCATCTCTAAAAATAATGGCTGTTGGTCCGTCAGTCAGTCTGCTGGCTATTGATCTGGTCTGAAATTTATGCAGAAAGTAGTCACTCTTTTTTCACATCAGGTGCCTTCACCTAATTTACACCCATTACCCAAAGAAAAATAAATCACTTCTTTTATACTTATTAGTATTTTAATGTATATTTTTATCTTTCATGAATTAATTTTTTCTTTTGATACAAACCTTTGATATAAAGTTTTCATTACGATCAAACAAATCCCCTTTGACCAACTTTCAAGCAGTATATACATATACTGTACTGTATATATATACACATATACTGTGTATAGTCAGTCAGTCAGTCATCTTCAGATTACCACCGCTATATCCGCCGCAGCGGTTCCCGGGTAGCCGGAGCCTATCTCGGCAGCATAGGGCGTGAGGCGGGGGACACTCCGGGCACGACGCCAGTGCACCGCGGATACACTGTATATATTTATTTATATGCTGTTTATAATATATATACACATACATATAGACACATACAGTATATGCATACATACATACATACACAAATATACACACACACGGACACACAGACAGACTGACAGAGCGAGATCAGTGGATGCTGAGGTGCATAGTGTGAATAGGTTGCAAACTTTCTGCAGTCAGTCGCTACAGACCTCCAAACTTCACGTAGCCTTCAGATTAGCTCAAGAACAGCACGCAGAGAGCTTTTTGGAATAGGTTTCCATGGCCATGCAGCTGCATCCAAGACATACATCACCACTGGAGTCTAGAGCAGTGGGGACGTGTTGTCTGGAGTGATGAATCGCACTTCTCTATCTAGCAATTTGATGGACAAGTCTGGGTTTTTGTGTGTGTGTGTGTGTGTGTGTGTGTGTGTGTGTGTGTGTGTGTGTGTGTGTGTGTGTGTGTGTGTGTGTGTGTGTTAACTGTCAGAAAGTGTCCCAAAGGATGCATGTACATAAGCAACAAAATTCCCAGTCTGACAAATGGCTGTCTGGTTATATCACGTTTTATATTATCTACTGTAATCCAGAGTTACATCACATTGCTGCTCATGTGCTAATTGCATGATATGGCTCCATCTCCTGGTCAAAAACTGAACTCATATAAAATCCATATGTGGACTGTAGAGATCTTAAAATCAGAACTTGCAATGTTAAATTTACCTTTTACCCATTTGGCTTGGTAACACAATAATGGATACAAGGAAACCACTGACGGCTTTTAGAATTTAATATAATTATGCAATATACAGTTGCTGTGCTTTCAGCATATATGACACGGCAGTGCTGTTTATTGCCATGAATACTACGGCAATCTAGCCAGGTTGAAAGACAGCCACCCCTGTGACACTGAAAACGCTGACTTTGAGCTCAACACACCTCATTAACGTATAAATCCTGTTTTGTTTACACCAATTCAATGATTATATATATATATATATATATATATATATATATATATATATATATATATATATATATATATATATATATATATATATATATATATATATATATAATTCAATGAAAAGAACAAAAAGAAAGGAAGGTAAATGGAGTTGAGTGAAGAACTTGTGAGACGGAAAGGGAGAAACTCATGACGGGTCTGATGTCACGTTTTTAATACAAGAGAAGGAATTTTCGGGTTTGACAAGAACAGTTGGAAAACCGATGAGAAGTACTGTATATAATGTTACACTAAGAAATCATGTACGTAGATGCTGTGATAATGATGAAATAGTGACTGGTTTGAAAATAAACAATGGTAAATTTCCCAACAGTTATCATTACTTATTCAATCTACAACCTACTGAATCATTAAAACCTTATTTGATTACAATTCTGGAGAAAGTCAGTGAGAGAGAGCGAGAGCGAGAGAGTGAGAGAGAGAGAGAGAGAGAGAGAGAGAGAGAGAGAGAGAGAGAGAGAGAGAGAGAGAGAGAGAGAGAGAGAGAGAGAGAGAATATTCATGAGAAGTTAATGGTAATAATAATAACATAACCACTGCACAAACAAAATGTTCCTAACATTATTTGTGGTTTTCATCGTAACAGTTTTTTAATGTCCAACACACTTCAGTAATACCAAAAGACGACAGTTTTCATAATTATATTGTTTTCACATTTTTTCGTGTAGCATTCTTATTCTTACTCCTCATGATATTTACTGTTTTATTGATCAAAATTTGTCAGCTTCATCCTGTCCATGTCAAAGTAACAGAGATGAAACAGAGAGAGAGGGAGAGAACCTAGCAAGGAGGAAACACCCAGACTGATCAGAGCTGAAACACTCACTGCGTACTGCCCTTTAGGATGACTTAATTGACAGTGGCATGATAAAATAAAAAGAGGAAGACTGAGGGAACATGAACTATGGCAACGAGGGGGTCACCAGAGAGAAGTCATGTAGAGACACCAACTGAGCTTTTGTCTGCAGCTACTACAGGAACACAGAGTACAATTCTGACCAAATGGTGTAAGCACATTGTGCACACGTTTTAGATTTGATCACAAAGCCATATTGTTGATATTCTTTTAATTACACTTAGTGTGTAATTGAAACACTCATTTTTATAATTTATATTAATACTGTGCAAGTTAAGGTTTTCAAAACAGTGCAGACGTACACAACAAACACAGATCTTCAAATGTTCTGTATCCTACTGTGTGGTGTGTCTCTCTGAATGTTTTTTAGTCCTCACTGATCTGATTTCACATGGATGCAGCAAAAAATATTCCTTAAGCAGGTTAGCCTCTTCACAAAAGAGACTGTCTGAATACTCTGAGATTTTGGGGAGCAGGAAGTCTAGTTTACATCAAGGATTGTTCCAGGTAAGACATAACACAGATAATTAAGCCAACTTAAATTAGACCAGCAGCTGAAAGCTGGGATCCCACGGTACTATTTGGCTGGCTAGTTCTCCCTCAGGGAAGAACCCAACCCCCACCTGCCCTACAAATGGATTAGAATAGAGTTTGTTTATGTGATACATAAGATTTTAAGACCCAAATACCAAATAACATAGCATTTGCCCAGTGTCTTAGCTTCACAGCTGCAATTCCTAGTTTCCCTACCATCTCCTGAACAATTATTTCAGAACACTGTTGGACTGGTTCTCTTATTAACAAGCACTGTTCTCCATGAGTCACTGAGTAAACATCTAAAAATAGACTGAATTATGAATATTTGAATTGAGAGAAAATGTTCCATCTACAAAGAGCATCACCAGGATCAGCTGGGAGGACAAAGTGAAAGGGATTTTGTGGCTTGTGTTACAGAGGATTACACAAACAAGAAGAGGGCGCATGACGGTTGGCTAAGTGCTCTTTAGCTCTGACAAGAAATATTCCAGGACCATCTTCTCTTCCCTTCAATTTGGAATCGCTCCAGACAGCAGCAGCAGCAGTTCAAACATCACGCAGCACTCTAAATGAAACACACTAAGTGAACAGAGCAGGAACACAGTGTAACGGCTAAGACATAGGTAACATGAATAACATAAGACTTTAGGATGAGGATTACAGTGGAAAATAGAATAGCATCATTAGCTCTTCTACTGTTATCCCGACAGATGCTTCTGCTAAAATGTCAAAACCAATGAAAGGAAGGCTTTGACTCCGCCGTGATCTCACAAGCATGACTCAGTCAGCTCATGTACATTACATTAGCCTCTTTAATGTCATCAGCTGCACTACACGTCCTCTTTTCAATCTCTCCTTAGTTTGAATACCTAAATAGAATTCAAAACAGCTCTACAAGAGAGGCTATGTGCAATGCAGTACTGCTGAGATGATTTAGTATTAGTCCAACAGGGAAAGTCCTGGCTTTACAGCAAGCATCAAGCGCTCTCCATTGATCCTCAACTCCTTATTCCCTACTTCTGTTTGCCTTCCTTGATACTGATGCTCCACATCATCCACACAAGACAAAACAAACCTCAGGTGCCAAAGTGTAAAATTGATCTGTGGCTGACCTTAATCAACAGCATCCGCTCAGCTATCCGGATAACAAGTTTACCACGATGATCAAGAAATTGTGTACACAACAAACAGTGAATCATGCAGTCTTACATGCTGCTTTTCTTCCCAGGAGAGCCGACGGAGCCCTTCCTGTTTAGGCTGAGGGAGCCCCCCATGGCAACAGCGTCTATGTTTGTCTCAGGTTTATCCCAGATGTGCTGCTTGTCTCCTCCCAAGGTTCACTTCTGCCTCTCCTCCACACAGCCTGGTTTAACATACGAGTCCAGCACCACACCAGTTCTTATGACTGACTTATCATGTCAACCAGGCAGTCTCTCTTCTCTATGTCTGCCCTTTGTTGATGTACAGCCTAAATGCTGGAATACTAGCGATGACACATGAATTGGACCCGCCTCTTCGCTCTAAATCTCTCTCTCTCTCTCTCTCCATCCACACAAAAGATTATCATTACTTTGGCAGTACGTAGCCTTTAGTATGAGAAAACAGGGAGGTGGAGTCTGAGTGTCAAGGGGGTATCTGGCAGGGGTGAGGCCATTGTTCAAGCATGAATGAGTCCCCTCTATTGTTAGTCAGCTGAATAAAAGGTTTGGTAGAAGTTCTGGGGGAGGGATGGATGATGGAGGAAGAGTTGGCAGCATAAAACACTGACCCACTTGTTGGGCCACATTCCACCTACCTGCTGTGACCCCATACACACCCCTGCAGCTCTTTCTAGCTTGACATTATCTTCACTACTTTTGGAATCAACTAACTAAACTCTTGAGAGACAGGTTTCAAACTGCTTTGAGCTCTGCCTGCAATTCTGCAATGCTCTCAAAAGTAGTTTCACTTGATTTTTTTATGCAGTGCTATTCTTAACTCAATGTTAATAAGTTATTTTTAAGTTACCTGTATTTTGTTCCCCATCTCTGCGTTACCCATTCCGTTTGTCTCATTAACAACCACCCAGAGGACAGGCGTGTCGGGCAGCATCCAGAAAAGAACTGAGATGACTGTAGAAAGTTATAGTAATTTTCTTACCACTGAAATAATTATTAAGGTCTTAATTATATATTGCTCATTTTAATTTAAAAACGCAACGCGGAAATAGTAATTAAATAAATAATATGCACTACATGTGATTTAATGCGGTCGTGATTTGAATAAACTTTATGTGTATTGAACATGAGAGCAAAGGTCAGTCCGGACGCCTGTTAATTTACAATTCTTAGTGTTGTGTGACGAATGACGAGCAAACACAGAATGAAACAGTCTGTAAAAAATAAATATTATAATTACCTTACAAGCAAAAGCCAAAACACAGGAATACTTGCACTAGTTTCATAGTTGCGAAGCGGGGGGTTGCTGTTCAATTATACAAATTTGAGATGCCAGCATGACTGCGCATGCGCAGAGTAATCACTTGCAGGTTGTTAATCAGTGACGTCACCATGAACCGCTGAGTACAACATGCGTTATAACCTGTTCTAACGATAACGATCCAATATGAAGCATCTCGTTTGTTTTGAAGTTTAATCTTCATATAAATCTTCTTTTCTTCTGGTTTTCTCGTCCTCAACCCAAACCTTTATAAAAGCTGCAGGTCAATTCGGTGAGTTTGAGAATACGAGAATTGAACAGTAAACTCTTTTTATTAAGGTATGACCATGTTCATAGGGTCTTTATAAAGTTTTGTTTTAAGTATGTATTGACATTTTTTTACATTATGTGCAAAAACCGTTGTGATATGAAAGGAATCATGGACCATACAGCCCCATTTGACTATTAGGAAACTATTTTAAAAAACCTGACAGAAACAGAGGTAAGGGTAAGGTTCACAAGAATCTACTATATATAATGATAATAAAAATAATTTACAATTCAATGCATCCCTAGAGCAAGAAAAACGAAACACGGGCCATTCAAAGCTTTGGTTGTGGGGGCCATAGAGCCCTGTCTTACATGTTGGTCATTTATCAAGTTAAACATTCAACCTAGTTCAGCATCTTTATACTCCTGACCCAAAGTTGTTCAGCACGAAGGCACAGATAATTCATATTTATACTACTACTAATATATCAATATTTAATACATTTTAATATAAAATAATGTGCTTTAAGACAGAGAAAATACAATCTGTTCATTGCGGTTTTTTGAAACAAATCTATGCTTTAATTTACTGTCTTAATTGCAATTTTGAACTATTTTGAACATTTTGAAATCAACAATTGGGTCAGGAGCAGAAGGATGTTGACAACCCCTGCTCTAACACAAATGTGCATAAAATACAGATATATACAGTCATTTTTCAATATTGCACAAAAGGAACAACTGAAGTAAAACATTAATCATTTGGCTCTTAAATTATGTAAAATATGTAAATGTCTGGATAGGATGTCAGCCTATATCCAAGCAGTATGGTTACAGGACAATGGATTTTGAGTCAAAGATACGAGATAGAATGAAATGACAGATGAGGAATGACATAGACCTGGAACAGACAGTAAAACTAGCCTTTCTGCTTCCACATACAAAGTGCACTCAGAAGTACATAAATGCACACAAACGCACTATCAAAAGGCAAACAAAATGACAAACAACCTTGAAGCAACTATATTTGTCGTGGATAAAGGTACAGATATAATCAAACAAAAACGATGCTGTAAACATTTTATGGTCAACCAAATCGAACTATGCTGGACCTGCTATTAACACTGAATGTTAACTTTAAGGGATTGTTTTGTCGGTAAATTGAGTTTCATGTCTTTTTTAGGAGAATGGCATGTTGTGCACAAAATAACAAGTTCTATAGTTTTGATTTTTGGAGGTTATTTTGGAGGTAATGGGTAATATACAGTATATAATACACTTTACAGAATATGGTATGTTGTGATAAGGAATTCGAGTTTGACACAATGTCAAATTTGACAAAGATTCTTGTTGACGAAAAACTTTCTTTTGTTTCCCCAGACCAATTTTTTTTTTTTTGGAAATGTGGGATGTGTGAAATAACAATACATTCGGCAATGGTCAAGAAAGAAAAAGAAAAAAAATCTATAAACATACAGACAGATAAACAACCTCAAAGGTGAACCAAAAAACATACATCTCGAAAAAATGTGCGACCAGAGGCATAACAGATGTTTTCACAGATCATATCAGTTAGGTAACATCCAGACAGTTAGGCATTGTGTAAAAGCATTATGCAGCCTCAGGGTCATGAACTGTGCTTCATTTTCTCACTTTAAGTTAGTATCACATGAAAATGCAAGTCTATATTCATAACACTGAATTACTGTTGTGGCTGTTCAAAGGCTACTCCTAGTTTGTCGTAGATCTCCTTCAGCACCAAGAGAGCTGTGTCCTCAGACTCCCTAAGAGACACACAGACAGGAGGAAACTATTTAATTTTCTGATAAAGTTAAAATGAATGTAAAGACAAACAAAATTAGCACAATAACTGCATTCACATACTGTACATGTATGACTCACCAGTAACATAGGTGAGACTGGATGGCAAAAAGATATTCGTTGAAGCTCTCGATGGGTTTTTCCTGAAGGACATAGTCGATTCTTCGACCACCGTTCAACATCCCCATTTTAATTTCAGGCTGCACCGTCTGTGCTGCCGATCTGGCCGAGTTTGTCTCCTCGCAAGCACCTGAGGGGAAAGAGGTAAACTAAAATTATCCCTTGTATGCCTACGTCATCTGGTCATTTACATCCATGTCTGCATCATGTACATACAATAAAGACTTTTAAGATATGTCGCCTTTTCTGAACTGGTTATAAAATATTTTGACAGAGAAGTTGCAATTTATAAAAAGTGTTTCACACAGACCAAGGTGAAGTGTACTTAAGGTCCTGTTATACAAGGTAGTACAAGTGCATGCATGCAGCTCCACAATTTGGCCAACTACTGTATTGATTAATGGCATGGCATTCCATTCTGGTTGAGTTTCAGCATTTTGAGTGCTACTATTTCACATGTACTATTGTCACTGGAGTCATAGTCAGGTCCCTCAATTGACTTCTGATGTCGGAACCATTGAAGCTGTCACTGAATTAAACCACAGAATTGACTGAAGCAGAAAGGCCTGAAGGAGGTTTCAGTAATTAAGTCTTAAAAAAAAGATGATCACATTTACTGCATTAGGGAGCACTCAGGGGAAAGAAAAATAGGAATAGAGAGAGTCTGCATCAATAATCACATTTTCTCTTTTTGATAGAGGAAGTGTAATCGAATTTTCTGACACTGTGACAAAAGGTCAGATAATCTACTTTCCGAATATTCAATACACAAGGAAACATGTCAAGCCTGCCTTGCTCAATAAGTGTGCAGGAGAATGAGCTCACCAGTTTGAAATGTGAGATTTAAGAAGCAAACATGCAACAAGTCTGGACCTTTTCTTATGGTTTCAGAGAAACTACATTTTACCCAGTCTTAGCCATACTTGTGTTTAAATATGAAAATGTAAAATTATCAGTAATTTTATCACTATGAGGTCAGTTACGGGCTGTGAAGAAATATATATAGACTCTTGTGTACACGCATACACACATAACATCCACAAATATACAAAAGAAAATAAATTTGCTTTTTCTACCAAGTGTCTCTTGAAGGTTTCTCTGTACTGGAGTTTCTCCTTCAACCACCGGGGGCAGTGCAACAACTGGTAGCCTGGCAAAGGATTGCCACGCCATCCGCAACGACCCCATAACATTGTTCTTCAAATCGATGCTCATACGAGTCAAGCTGTCCTTTAGTTCTATGTAACAATGATAAACAATGATTATTACTGAACGTACAAAGCAAGAGCCCGTAAACAATATGGTTCCACAGATAAAAGAAGAAATGGACAGCAATACCCAAGTGCATTCTTTTGCGGCCTTTATGGTGAGGAATCAGCATGGGCTCCGGATCCACATCAGTCACGATCATGGGCTCTATCCGATAGGCAACTGGGTCATACTAAAAAAGTGAAGAAATTATTGAAACTCCAACTACTAGTGCAGTTTTTTCACTAGTGGTTGTCTACAATTTAAAATTTTGTTAATTGACAGACTGCATAAAATATGAACATGATATATCCCATATGTTTGTAAGGAGTCATTGCTGGGCTCAAAGAATGAATCAAGCAACCACCATCTTTTTAGTGCCTTCACCTTTGTCCTGCTTCACCTGAAAGCAATGGAGCATGGGAGGAGCTGAGGTAGCAAATAAAGCTAGTTAACAGTTAGCAAAACAGCTTGCAATGGGCTCTCCCCCTAAAGCAGCTGGAAAATACATAATAATTAACTACATAGAACTGTCATCATTAATCTTTTCTGTGAAAACTGAAAAATACATGAAGATATTGCACTTTTTGGGGACTGAGTGTATAATACATTAACTATAAATCTGTGGTTACTCACTGGGTGGTAGATGTTGTAAAAGCTCTTACAGGTAGGGAAGGAGTAATTGGGATCTATGTATTTCAGCCCACGAACAGTCAGGAACATTCCAATAGGAGATCCAATAGCAAAAAATGTTTGAGGGTGAAAGGCCAGCTGTGGGTAGTCAATAGAAACCTGTTGAGAAAATATGTCATCAAAAACATTGCATTAATTTTTTTTTAATGATAATTGCAAAATGGCGCTGGAAATACAGACACACACATTCACACAGGGTGTGGCGATGGGTTGTGTGACTTGATGGGACAAAGATGGCAGCCTCAGTCATGACACAATGGAGGAAACCCTGCTGCTCATAGGATGGTGAATAGAAATTAGTTGCTTGGCGTTTTGTTTTGACCAGACCAGACTATAGGTGAAAAGAAACTGGACACACAAAGAGATAAGAGGGGCTAAGGTCTGAGAGCCTGGGGACACCATGTGAGACACACCTGTCCCTTGGCTATTCCTCCATTGGTCTGTCCAGGCAAGCAGGGGAGGAGAAAAGCAGGAAGGTGATGCATCACAGGTTGTTTCTACAAGCACTGCCAAGCATGTCACATCTGAGTTTATGTACCGTACCTGCCCAATGCCCACGTCAAAATATTCATAGTCCACAGCACTGGTGACAGAATGCGTCCTGTTGAACTGGGACTGCTGCTTCGCTAATCCTGCTGACTGGTTACTATCCTGATCACTTGTTGTTTGAGTTGGAACTTGGATCCCGGATGCCAGACATGATGCTCCTGTCTTATAACACTGTTTAGATTCAGGAGTATAAAATGTAATTTAAACGACACCTGGAAATACTTAAAAAAACAAAACAATGAAAAACAATGCTGTCCATACAGGAAATTGGCCACAAAAAATGTCTTATTTCTCAGTGTTTTTAACAAGTACTTTGATCTTACCAAATACTCAACATAGTTTAAGCAATGTACATAGTCATGTGATTTAATGTGCGAGTTTTAAGAGGGTGTGTTCATCATATATTGTAAAGATGAGACAAGCAAGATTCAGGCTACATCTGACCTCTGGCAACCTTTTCCGTCTGATGTAGTTCAAGATCTTCTTCCGATGACCAAGAGGAATTCCTAAATCTTTGAGATCACTGTCTTGGCAAAGACCCTAAAAGAGAAAACTCATACAATTATAATTATCTACTGCAACTGCATTAGTACAGTGGTACCTCTACTTACGAATGTCTCTACTTATGAAATTTTCTACTTACGAAACTTCTCAGCAGGAAAATATTACCTCCAGTTACGAAAGAAATTTTGATTTACGTAAGGTAAAGATACAGCATGGGCTGATACTCGCAGCTTCCACAGGTTCCTGAACGCAACATTCTCATAGCTGCTCTGCCATTGGTTATTACCTAGTATCTTCCTGGCATCCCATTGGCTAAGAGGGATCTCTGTGTGGAGCTAGATCGGTGTTTATGCAGGGTCCTCGTCATTCGGCTCTCGACCCATAAGGTGTTCTGATAGTTTTACGTAAATATATTAACGTTTTGAGTATTTGCTATGGACCCCAAGAAAGTGACGGAGAAAAGAGGAAAAGAAAAGACAAAGAAAAGAGTTTTTTTGTCCATACAAACAACGCAAGAGGTCATAGAAAAGCATGAGGCAGGGATGCGTTTGGTTCATCTCGCCAAAGACTATGGCCGTAATGCATCTACAATTGACACGTTATTAAAACAAAAGGAAGTTTAAGGAGTTTAAGGCATCGCTTGGGTGATTGGAGAAGTTCAAAAGGAGGACTGGAATTTATTGTTCGGCATGGTGAGGCAGGAGCGCAAGAACCAGAGGGCAAAAAACAATGAGGACAGCAGTTAAAAGGTAAATGACCATCATTTTTATCCTTTATTCTTTACATTATGCACAACTCTCATTTATTCTGTAATAATGTAATTGTAACATGTATTTGTTACATGTTTTGATGCATTTTTATACTTTATAAAATATTTATGTCTGAATTTTGGGGGGCTTGGAACGGATTAGGGCATTTGCATGGAAAACGTGTCTCTACTTTCGAAATTTTGTACTTACGTAACTTCTTCCGGAACCAATTAATTTCGTAAATAGAGGTACCACTATATCTTGTGTGTGTGTGTGTGTCTGTGTGTGTGTGTTTGTGTGTGTGTGTATTACTAGAGATTCCAGGTCTACACTTTCCGCCTGCAATTTAGCTAAGTATTGCTGTAGGCCCAGTCTGGTCAGAGTGTCCTCCAAGGTGTCACAGTTCAGCAGATGGTGCTCATCAGAGGCAAACTACAGAACAAAGGGAGACAGATATGGACATTTATTTCTTCAGCGACATGTTAAGAAATCTATTAATGTTTTCTTCTTCTCTGAATGTGATTATACCCTCTTTCTGGGTTCAGAATCAGTCCTCTGATTAGTTAACAGGTCAAACAGGATCAGTGAACCTGAGGTATGAGAGAAAAACATCTTTTACACACCAGTAGTCTATCTCTGAAATATTCAGGAATATTTCCTATAAGAGGTCCAATGTGAATCAGAGCAGGAAATCTCTGACATCACTGCATAAAAACAGCTCCTCTTCTTCCAGAATGCTGAATAAATGACTTCTTCCTCTGTGTGCATATACAGAACATCTATATGGTACACACTCCTGGCTGCGAATGTTCTCCTTTTGAGTGTTATGACAGCTTTTAATGCCTTAATTGAAGTTCAGCAGTTTAATTGCATGTTTATGCATGTCTTACCCAGGCTATGGCCAACAACTGACACTGCTCCTTTGAACGCTGTGTGTCTCTGTTTGAAGAGTGTGTGCAGTCTGTTGATCTCTGAGGCCACTGTGTCCACTATTGTCTGACAGTATGTTGGGCTGTTATAGAAAAACAGGTCCAGCAGTGTGTCATTAGTGAAATGTCTCAGCCTGCTGATACTAGGCAGAGTAATCCTCTGGATATCCCTGGAAATAGGGAATATGGGCAAAAAAAAATGAAACAGAGCAGACAGGATAGATAGGATTAGATATTTTTTCTGCAACCACTGTGAAAACAACAGAGAAGTCAAGTTTTGTTCGTCTCTCTTCATACTTACTCGTCTACACCAGTAGCATCACCATGTAGAGCGCTGTGCCAATTGACTGGGAGAAACTCCACTCTTCCTATTTTGCCATCCTGCTGAGCGAGCTTATAATGAGAAGCCAGGAGGGACAGGGAAGCATTTCTGAAGTCATTTACTGAAGAGAGACATGAAGAAATCAAGTCATGCGTACATATAAATAAATGCATACAGAATATATGTATACATTGCATGCACACACAAAGTCACATTTACCACACTGTATAATGGATCTGAAGCGCAGGTCGCATGCAGGACCGATGCCATGAATCATAAAGACGAGGTGATCCACCTGTTCTGGTTCACCTAAGAACACACAAACAAATAAGATCATTGAACTATAGTAAAATACACAGTATAAAATATGTAGTATAAATACTTTGCAAAATCGGATTACTTCAAAGATTCTCTTTCTGATACATTCATACACATAAAGTACCCTCAGTAATATCAACAGAGATATTGTCCACTCCTCTTTTGACTGTTTGAGGCCGATTCTGCTCTGAGGGGGAGGTCACCCAGTCATCCTGCAATCCTACTGGCTGATACTGCATTATCAGCTGAGAGAGAAACAGAAATGACAAAGAACAAGCTTTGAAGAATGAAACAATAACTAATAAAAAAATTATAATTAATTGCCTTTATATATAAAGGCAGTTAATTATACGCAGCAAATACCAGGTCCATCCTACACAACTGGAAATGAAACAAAGCTAAATAATGAAAGAACAAGCAGAAATAGGGTTTCTATGGATAAGGACACAACCACAAACTACTACAGTACTTGGTCATAAGGGATTATTTTTGTGTGGGTCTAAAGATTTTCAAAGGTCTTCAAACATATTATGCCTTGTAACATGTATGGTCATATTTCAACATGAGGCATTACTTTAGGATTGTGTAGGATGACAGTCTCTCCACTGGGAAATTCCAGTTTCGTCTTCCATTTGCCCAAGGTTACCGCAGTCATATAAGCATCCTGAAAAATTTCAGGGGAAGGAATCAGGAAGGAATCAAAGCAAAACTAAAGTAAGACAAGTTAAAGTTAGGAAGCAGATAAAGTCAGAAGGTGTAGAAATCAGAAATGTGATGAGTGAGACTCAGACTACCTCCAGACTTTTGCTGAAGTCCTCGGGATAAGGCATAAACCTGGTGTCTTTATCTCCTTTATAGAACCAGGTACAGCGGCGAACTTCAGTGGGAGCTTGATCCCAGTACACAGCATAGCGCTTCCTCTCTTTGATATGTACGTCAAAACGCTCTCCATCCACAGCTACCACCACATCCTCCTCATTTTCTCCTACTAAACATTAAATTTAAAAAATGATTTCAGATTTTCCACGTGCCTAATTACAAAAATATAATATACATGTAAAATATAAACCCATTTACCAGTTTTGCAGGCCTTTTCTAGTTTGTCAGAATCATCTCTGCTGAAAGGAAGCCAGGACCTGTTGTCCTCAGCTAGTCGACAGAAGAACCAGTGTGGATGCACTTCTTGATAAGGAGCAGGGGCTGATTCCATGTCAAGTATCTCAAAGGAGGATGTGGAAGAAGGAGATCCCTCATTTATAACAGGCAATACCTGGAAAAAAAAAAAAGATTCCATCATGGTCAAAATGCTAAATCAATACGTCTCTTGTCAGAATATCGCTCAGTTACCAAGTAAAAAAAAAAAAGCAGTGATCTTTCTGCCTTGTAACCGGTCATGTATCAGTAAAGAATGATAACTGAGCTGACCCTGTGTTCTTTGATTGAACTCCCATCAACAACCCCAGACCATGAGACAGAGAAAGGGACAATTGATTGTGCAGGATCAGACCTCATGGAAATGGCAACACAAACACTTGTTTTATTCCTTCCTAACCACAAGTGGATATATGACTTGAGACTGTACTGCTTTGTTGAAAGGGAGAGCCTGCCACTAGCTGACACAAACGTCCATGTTGCACACAGCTCCAAAGTCTGATTTTCAGTGCAATAAAAGTACTGTAATACCTTTCGATATGTGCTTGCTTGTCATAAAGACCCTTCAGGCTAGTGATTCATAATTGTCTGTTACGGTGTATGGATGATTTCCAGATTATCATAGTTCAGGAAGTATTGAAGTCATCCATGAACATGATGGTGGCTCTTTAAATTTGTATGAAGCTACTTATATGAAAGGAGCTTGTCAGAAGCTACTTATATGAAAGGGAACAATATGTGCACATCAATAATCAGCAATCACACCGTAAAAGTATTAATTGCGGGGTCCCACGAGGCTCAATCCTAGGCCCGTTATTATTTATTATTTATATAAATGACTTCACAAATTCGTCTCAAATCCTTCATAAAGTAATATTTGCAGACGATACAAAGCTATTTCTATCCCATAAAGACCCCACATTTCTACAGAATACTATAAATGAGTAACTAAAAAAAGTGGACAAGTGGTTTAATTCCAATAAATTATCACTAAATATTAATAACACTAAATTCATCCTTTTCAGCTCAAACAGAAGCAAAAAAAAATCTTCATCTCAATAAATGGTAAAAACATTGAAAGATTAAATTGTACATTTCTTGGAATTAAAATTGACAAACACCTCAACTTTAAAAATCATATTGATCATCTGGTGAATAAATTATCCAAATATGTTGGTTTATTTTGTAAGTTGAGACACCTTATTTCCCTTGAAGATCCCTTTTCGAGAGAACTAAAGTGCACAAGCTTTGGTGTGATGTGTAAAGGCCCGCAGGTTTGGAACGAGCTGAACACGGACATTAAAGCTGCATCATCTCTGTTCATTTTTAAAAAAGAAATTAAAAATGGAGCTCTTAGGAAACTATAATAAACAGTAGCTGTTGCTTTGACCAGTAGCTTTGAAGGGTCGAGGTGATGCTTTGACAATTCAAAGTATTAACTTTGAATGGTCAAAATTAATACTTCAACCATTCATAAGTCAAAGTATTAACTTGGGAATTTAAAAAAAAGTAGTATAATGTTTACAACAAAATGTGTACTTTTATAAATTACATAGGATACACATGATAGCAAAACTAAAGTAGGCAATTAAAATGTATGTAGGGAAGAAAGGTATGTTTTAGTCGGTAGGTAAGCTTAGGTAGGTACAGGTTAGGTAAGCACTGAATGTTTGTTTTAAATATTGTTTATTGTTGTGGGCCCCATACATAAGCTAAATGCTGCTTCAAGGGTGTCCCATTTACAAATATGCATTGCCACCTATTGTATGTGAACGAATTTGTAATGCTTTTAATATATATTTGTAATAAAATGAACTGAACTGAACTTTACGATTTGCTGTACAGTTACAATGATACCATACCACTCTAGCCACTCTATTGTGGGACTGAATAAACCGGAAATAAAATATTTAGTGTACAATCAATACAAGGACCAAAGCAGTCCTTTGACCTTCAATCCCTGATCTCATTCTCATTCCCTAAATCTACATGCACACATGTGCAATGCTTGACCTAACCTAAATCTCAACACCAGTCCTGGAAGGCAAAGCTACAGAATTTGTTTTTTGGCCAAAAAAAAAAAAAAAAAATCATGCAAAAACATTTCACATGCTGTCTAACCTGATCGTCAGGTGTGTTTCCTCCGGCTGCAGCCTGGGGAGGGTTATAAATCAGGTCATGAGTGTTTGGGGCAGCCTGAGGTCGAGCCCCCTCCTCACTGGGACTGTGTGACATTAGCCCAAGACCTCAACCTCAGATTTGACTTGAATTTGTCATGTTTCTTTCAAGACAAAAGAACCTGAAACAAATAATCTCTTGTCAGAACGCGCACGTTTCAATCCATGACAACTTCATCACCACCACAAGTTACAGCCCGTCCCGACACCGTAGTGTACACGATGGGGCATCACGGGTAATTTTATGGAGTAAAAACAAGCCGGATCACATTAGCTCTCACTCATTCAGCGGTCGTCTTATCCGCTGCCAAATGTAAACAGCTAGCGTAACGTGAGAGCTAGCTGGGTTAAGTGTATTTACTGAGCGTTGAAGCGATGTACGCAGCAATTTCTCGACATTGTCGTAGATAATGAGAGATAACGGTTATTTGTCATTACTGCTGTATGAACGTAACAACCACAGCCCACTGTTTAATTCATTAAAAATTGGTTTAGGGTCATGCTAGCACCAAGATAAGATACTAGAATTAAACTCTCCGTGTTAGAAGTTACAGAACTACTTATAGACAGTTATTCTGTTTAACTCACCGCAAACTGCATGCAGTTCAAATAGAGGATTTGAATTCGTCGTGTCGGTTGTTTTGGCTAGCTCGGCTAGATAAGGACGTCCTTCCGTCAGACACTGCGAGTTCACGTCATCTCGGAATTATCACTAACAATATTTACGTTCGCAAACTATTATGGCATGTAAAGGGATAAAACATCTAATAATAAATGAACATCGTCCAAAGGAAATGGAAAAATAACTCGAAATAAATTAAGAAAATCATAAATTTACCTTCATCATCCGATATGTTATCCGCTGAAACACGTACCAAGTATACGTTCAACCGATCACTGGAAACAAACGCTGTAGTGACAACTAAATTTAAAATATCAAACTTTAAGAGGGGATCCTGAAGGCGACATAAAACACATCATCATGGAACCGCCCCCTTTTCCTGAGGCTGACGTCATGAATTTTGCAAAAAAATTAGACTTTGATTTAAGTCTGTAGGTAATTCACAGTTCAAATTACAGTATACCAATAATGCAGAAGGAAATCATAAAATATTCTCCAGGTATCCCATAGTTACAAATGTGTGGTTGTTTTGGGCTATGTTAGGAGCTCAAATATGACATTTTAAACAAATTATGTACAGTATCTAAATTTATATCAATTGTGGACTCAATAATCAGTTTCTTTAATTTTTCGACTACATTACTCTTCACTGTATTTCTATAATGCTAGCATTATCCTGACTAAATCTGGGTTTTTATATGTCACAGAATGTGATCAGTACTGAACAAGTCACCTGATAACCCAGCCCAGAAGTCTTTGGACTGGTTTATGTTTGAATGTGACCTGGTATGTGTAAAATGTGAACGTAGTAGTACATCTCAATACAACGAGACAGCAATCACATTGACACACCCCTTTGAGGCAGCTAGGTTAACTGTTTCATGGTTCACTCTGCAGGTAGAAATGGCCTAAATCACGTTTTTATTATGGATGTGACTCAGATGTGTGACTGTTTTTGTAACAGTGTGAACAGCAGACATCATGAAATCTGATCTCTTCAATGCTTATTTGGGTTAGGATTCCAGTTATATAAGGTCCTGTAGTTTTTTATGTATGGGATTCATGCTGATCTGACTGCTGTGTGATCAGTCAAATAAGACTGTCCTCCTAGTGTGATTGCTCACTGGACCACAAAAGGTTATAAATTAATGGGGTGTGTGTGGGGGGGAGGGAGGCTTCAGTCAACCACATACCATGAAAACTACTGTGACCGTGATGTGAATAACAACGTTTTGGGGCAGCAGAGTCCAAAATGCCTTCCAGCACAACGTGCTTTATTCTCAGCTGTCTTTCCTCTCAGGGTTTATGAAGGAGGCGTCCGAAGTGAAGCATGCCAGAAAGGGAAGAGCCAGCAGAGGTTGAACACATGGACACACCCCAGTCCAACAAGGGACATGCTGTGTGGAGCAATAAGAGGGTGTGGCTTTTTCACTCAGGAAGAACAGATAAGCCTGGTGTGGGTTGTAGAGTGAGACAGGAGTCAAAATCCTCTACAGCTTTCTACTTTCACACTGCTGAGCTCATTAGTAGTCTAGTTGCACACTTGTGCTCACTCTGTCCTGTAGTGTGTAGTTTTACAGCTGTTTGAAGTAAGACTTTGGACAAAAAAAGGAACTTCCAGCCAATAGAAATAAAATTCTGCAAAACTTAACCAACACGTAACCATGAAGGACAAAGTGCGGAGGGGTGGAGGACGAAATCAGACCAAAACTGGTGAGAAATTCTTGCAATCTATTTTTCTTTTCTGCTACTTTCGTTCTCTCTTTTGCACTCCCCCCTCCTTTTTTTTTCTTCCTTTTTTCCCCCTCACTAGAGAATGTGAGGAGGGTGGGAGTTTAAGCACAACACTTCTGCAATAAACATGACTGGTGTAGACGTGGTTTAGCTACTTTTTCAACATTTCTGTTGAGCATGTTTGAGTTTCAATAAACAAACAAAATATATCAGGTAGGATCCCTTGAGGTATAGCTTTTAGCTCGTGTGATGTGCAAAAGTTCATGCAAAAGTAAAACTCTTCCAACTACTTTCTTTTTCCTTTCCACTCATCTATATGTCCATCTATATGTCCACTTATATGATTGCTTATCCCGTCGCTTCAATTTCAAGCAGGCCTCACATCCTCTTGTAACCTCTGCCACTTCCCTTTCTCAAGAAACAACATAATTAATGAATGATGTGTTTTAACAGATGAGATTACCCTGAGGTGTTCTACCTCCTCAAAAGGGATAAAAATCTGTGAGAACAGCAAAGCCTTTTTTTTTGGGTGCTTTCCAATACTAAATGAGTCCCAGAGTAACACCGAGGTGGATTTACTGTAGGAGGAGGTTGAGACATGCAAAGTGAAATTTCTCCTTGGGTGCAATGAACTTTATCCAAAATGTTTTGCAAGCAATAACACTTGCACTCATGCAAGCTGACTCAACTGCCATCCTAAAGCTTTGTGAGTTTATTTGTTTTAGAGTTTTGCTGTCTCCACATGCCAGTGGTGGGTGTGGTTGTCCCTTTACCCTGACATGACTTGAAGGCCAGCAGACAAATTCAACAGGTTTAAGTCACACCGCTGCTTGAGGAACACGCTGGGTCCTGCTTACCCGCTGGTTCTGTGCGTGTCATAAGTCAGACACACCCCGTTTTCTTTTGTTTGACATTTTCTTGCACATAATCACTCTTGCCCTCAGGCACACACACACACAGACTCATGAAACTCAGGATATTTTCAGAGATTAATGCCATTGTTTGATTCTGCGACAAAGAATGGACAGTTGAATCTGAACAAAATAAGTCATGTTTATGCTTTGTCTGTCAGGTTAATTTTTTCAAGATCACAGCAATCCTGCCTTGTAATGAGCCAAAAGCAGGAACACAACCAGTTATTTTTCTTATCCATTGCACGGCTTTATGTTTAGTTAATTTTGATTTCGTGATTTGCCATTCTAGCAGATGCAGTTGGCCAGACTGATGGAAAAGATTCCACTGGTATAAAGCAAGATGACGAGTCGTCGTTCTCTGTGAAGATTCAGGGAGGAGGAGTTGAGCCGTTTGAGCTGCAGGTACAAAATGTTATTACTGTTTCCTCCCTTTTCTTTCGTAGTTTATTAATGGTTACACTTGACTTGTGAAGGAAACTGACAGAGAAAACCGAGGTCACATTTTGCCAGCAATTTTTTATCCATTTTGTGTTGAATCTGTCATTTTTATACTGATATTAAACATCCCTGCGACCAGTTCCAGTCTGCATTTAACACTTTCCACGAGTCCTATTAGAATGAAATTCTAATACACATGTTCAATCAGTATTAATAATTGCTTGTGCTATCTGTAGTACTCTTTTCTCTTTTACTTGTGTTTAGGTGTATAGGAACAGATTTTTTAATATATATATATATATATAATAAGCACACAGGTGATATTATATGCTGTTGCCAACCATTTGTCTTGTTTTTTGTAGATTCATGGATTTTGGCTTGTTCAAGATGCAGTGATGATGCTACTCTTGAAGGATGAGGTGAAGCCACGTTCTAATCTGTCACTGTCGTTTGCCGGCACACCTCTGGACCCCCTCACTGAACTGCAAAGTATCAAGGGCCTTAAACCAGGAGCCGTCCTCCGCCTGGTGGAAGGTATCTCCAATTTGTTTTCCCTCTGTGTTGGTTCTTTTGAGAGGTATCTTTTAGTTCTGGTTTCTAATCCACATTTGGATAATTCATAAATAGCTTATTTATGCATTGAGAGTTACTTTCTGTTAAAAGCAGCTCTCAGTTTTTTAAAGTTTGTCTTCCATATAAAAATGTATATATTTTCCAACATATAAAATTTACTGTGTGACATTAATTAGGAATATGAAATGTTAGGCGTTTAAGAATTTGTTATGTAATGCGCCTTAATGACTTGTGCTGTACATACAGTACGTTATTGTTGCATAGCAGTTAATTATGTTGCTGGAGCATCAAAATGGAATAAAATCACCCATAGTTTCATTACATCATTACTCTCTTTCTCATACAGCTGACTCATTATTTACGAGTCACAATTCAAGTTTACAGTTGCAGAGATTACGCCTGTGTGCAAACCAATTAGTATGTCTCCCTCAACATGATGCCACAACTTCTCCTGCAGCCGATCTGCTGGTCTTTGCAGAATGTACACAGGCAGATTTATGGCGATATGAATAACACATAGTTGAGTATCTGATACTAAAAATGCTGATAAAATTTAAAATTTCACATAGTATAAATATAAGCACTCTGGTTCAATAAACAATTATCTTCACTATTGTGAGTGTTGCAAATGAAATAATGACAATTAATCCTAAAATCAATTTGTAACAGAAACCTTTGAATGTCAGTTGTCAATCCACGATTAGCTAAATATTTTTTTAAATAACTAGCAGCCTAATTATACTTTCAAAATGAATCCAAATTCTTGAGGTTAGATTTTTATGGTCAATGACTCATTATTATTATTATTTTAATTCCATGTCTTTCAAGAACCCTACACCTCCCGCACAGCCCGGCTTCATCTGACTCGTGTGCTGGATCTGCTGAGAGCATCTGGCCCCCAAGATGCACTGAGAGAAGGGCGCTCACCAAGTGTACTGGGGACAATCACACATGCACTGACAACTGGTACTATGCACACATGCTGCACACTGAGATAAAAGTCTAATGCAAAGGTACAAATGCAAGAAAACACACACTCAATTTTTCCTTTATTGCCGATGCAGACTCTGGTTTACCTACTGCTAAGAGCCTGAAACGCTCTTTAAGCAATACCAAAACGGAAACATCAAACCAGGATGGATCTCCTCCTGAGTATCTCCTCCCTGGTTCCTCAGACAGACCTCTCATGGCCGTGCTACCACAGGGCTCCCAAACAGAAGTATGTCCACACCTGGAACCTTTTTTCCCTCAGCGGGCTAGCCCATTATAAAAACACTGACATGTCTAACTCTTTGTCTTTATTTGTCTCTTCAGTCAACCAGCTATTTGAAGGACTTGTCTCTCAGCTCCTGGAATCCACCTCCAGGACACAGGAAGCTACAGGGTGACTTCTTGTACATCACTGTGGTCACAACTGAGGGGCGACAGTGTGAGATCACATCCTGTCCAAAAGGTTTCTTTATCAATAGGTAAAGCATTCATGCTGTGCTTGTAACTCAAACCATTTCTCTTTTTTGTTCGCCGTTTGGGTTTAATAGCAATGTACCCTTCTGTTTGAGTAACCTAATTTTAAAAAAACCTTAAACTTGATTCTTGGTTTTTTTGCTCGTCTTAGGTCTACAGAGGACTTGTTCGATCCCCGTCCTGTACAGTCTTCCCCAGTTTATCACAGTTTCACTGACCTTCTGTGTCACATTAGCCCAGCCTTCAAACAAACTTTTAGCGCACTGAGAAACAGGTAACGTCATTACCCATGCAGAAACAATTGCGACAGTATTCTGTGATGTTTGATGTCAATCCTAATTTTTCTTCTTTAGGCCTAATGTATCTGAAGTAGAGGTGCTGCCCACTCCTTACCGTACGTTGAGCTGGCTCGGACCTCCCTGTGCCTCTCGTACTCATAAAAACACTTTCAGCAGAATGGGAGTGGAAGACGAACAAGCAGCACAGGTTATTTACGACACAGAGCAGCTATTGGTATCTGTTATTGGCGTGCTGCTGGCAGAGGTGTAACTTCTTGTTTCTATTTAGGCCCCAGACTGGAATGAGGAGCTGCAAGTTGCCAGAGATCTTCCAGTCCGCACGTTGGAGGAGAAACTGCAAAGAGACAGAGCTCTGCTCCAGGTAGCCTAGAAAACACATAGTTTAGCTTGGCTGTTCTCTTTCACTAAAGTCTTCCACTCCAGCTTGATTCATACCTGTTTTTTCTTAAGGTAAACAGTGCATTTGTTAGGGCTGTGGTGCAGGGAGCAGAGACTGTTGTAGACGGTCTTGTGGAGCCGGTGAATGGTGCCCCCGAAGACCCAGCTTTCCTGTGGGGTGGCTTGCTCATGAGCCAAGGAGCATCAAATTCAATGTTTGGTGGGGAAAGAGGTCGCAGGTATCGTTAATAGCAAGATACTGTAGATTTTAATCCATTCCATTTTGACTCTTTGTTAGCACATGGCATCCACTTGCTTTGTCAGACAAGAGCCTAATAAAATATTTTGAGTCTGTTATAGAATGGGTTTGTTTGGACAAATGCCTGCCCATCTTTTTACCTGCAGGGCTGCTCAGAGGATGGAGCTCAAAGGTGTTCAGGCCTACAGCAACATAGAAGGAATACAGGGACTGCACACTCTGCCTACTGCCATTGTGGACTACAGAGGAGTGCGACTGTCTGCTCAGGGGTTGGCCCCTGGTCTGGAAGGCTCAGAGCAGGACCAAGGAGCTTCCCCTGCCTCAAGGTACACCATGTGACCAGTTATACAGTGATCCATTGTTGTCGAGTTGCCTGAAATTTATGTCTCATTTTATTCTTCTGTTGTCTAGAGGCTTGCTTTATGGGATAAATGCAGGACCTCAAGAGTCTCCGCATCGCAGGCGGCTACTAGAACTCTTGGCTCATGGTGCCAAGTCTCTTAATCTCCAGAGACATGTTGTTGTGGCGCCTGAGGGTCACAAAGTGCCTCTGTTCACCTCAGTAGATGCCCAGGGACTGTTGGGAGCTGATGGAAGATTCTACATCCTTGATGTATTCAGAACCTTCCCAGCTGATGCCAACTTCTCTCCAGAGATGGAGACGGAAAGTCAGGCAACTACTGGAGAAGAGAAGAAGAACAAAAGCTGTGAGGAGGACAAAGAGAACAGCTGTCTTAAAGAAGGTTGGCCAGACAATTATCACTCAGCCTCTGGCCTCCCGAAGAGCTATGTTCATGGACTATGTAGACTGAAGCCAGAGCTGGTGCAGGCCTTCATCCAGCACAAGTGAGTTCTGCATTAATTAAAACACGACTAAACTCAGTTTATAAAGATTTTGTCTAAGATGAAGATTTGCTGTCACTTCTTTTTAGACATAGTCAGTTCACTCTGTGTGTGAAGGACATATTGGACAAAAATGGAGGATTTGAAGAGTGTGCAACAGCTTGTAAGAAGCTTTTTATGAGTTTCACCTAAATGGAAATCAAGGTATGCATGAAAACAGCCGTCCATATAAAATTTGTACTTGTAGGTGACTCTAGAGCGACTGAGGCCGTCCGAGCTGCTTGTAAAGAAGTGGGCTCTGTTAGTGACATCATCTTTGAAATGCGCTTCAACCCAAACATCTTCTCTCCTGGTACCGTGAGGAACTGCACACACAAACACACGCATTCTCTAAACGTTGTATGACAAAACAATGTATCCAATCCAATGCAACTTTATTTGTTAAGCACTTAATGTATGACAACATTACTGTTCTGTGCTCAGGAGTATCCTTCCCACCTGCTGATAGCAAGTCAACAAAGCTGCAGGAGAGGTTACTGAGGGAAGCTGCATCGTTCATTGTCATGCACCAGATACCAAACTTTGTAAGTGCGTTCATTGTTTACATTCTGTAATGGACACATCCACTGCAAACATGAAACGTGTGTGTGTGTGTGTGTGTGTGTGTGTGTGTGTGTGTGTGTGTGTGTGTGTGTGTGTGTGTACACAGGTGGAGTATTGCTTGCAAAGCAATGAGGCGCCAATGGATGGAGCTTCTCTAAAGCACGCACTGCACAAGAGAGGAATCAACCTCCGTTACCTAGGCCACATTATCAAGATTACTGACCAGCCAGAACACAAGGAGTGCTTGAGGCATATAATGGTGTGTTTGACTGATATCATAGTCAAAATTGAAGCAGACATAATTAGTCTTTCTAACGTAACTGTTTGTCTCAACCAGAGAACAGCCGTAGGAGAAATTTTCATGCGCTCAACACGCCGAGTGTTCAACAATTTCCTCCAGGTACATGACAGTGTTTAGGAAGAAGTCTTCCACCTCAAAATTAGTTGGTGAAATAGGGGCAAGTATAGACCCATGGGCTCCAGGAAAAATGAATTGCAACCTTGTGTCTGTGCAGGGTGTGGATGTGCCAAGTCTTTCTGCAGCTGTAAGTCACTTCCTCTGCTGCCTATTGGTTCCCCACTACACACCCACTTCTGTTGGGGAGGAGACTAAGAAGAAGTCAAGGCGGCGTAGCAGAGGGACCAGTGCCTCTGAAAGCACCCCCTGGAGTATGCTTACAGGGAATGAGCTATGGAACCTGGTCTGTCAGGATGCAGTTGAAACATATGGCATCACTGATTACCTTGGGTGAGGTTTTGCCCTTTATTTCTCACCTTGTGCTTGTTATTTATGTATGTAAAGGTATAGAGCCCATTTTGTCAAACAATATTTCTCTGTGACAGCTCTGGCCCGAACCACCTATGGGAGCACTACGGCCTCCAGAAGATCTCTCTACTGAGAGACTTCTGTTTGAAGACTGGAGTTCAGGTAGCAATGTGTTCTTTGTAGTCTGAGGCAATTGCTCAGTAACTGTGTCATAAAACACAATGAATTGCAGTGGAAATGTTAGCCAGCAGATAAAAACTTGAAAATAATTTGGTCTTTACATCTCGTGTAGCGGATGTATTTTAATTGTCAGTGTTTGTTTGTCCGTCCGTCCGTCCGTTCACCAAATATCGTCACAACCATTGCAGATGGAAAGATGAAACAAAAAGTGCATTACTCAGGCAACAAAGGGGATGAAAATGAGATGATGACCTTGACCTTGAGAAAACTAGATCAGGCTAAAATTTAAACATTTTTTACACTCAAGAACAGGATAAGATACAGATGAGGGAGAAGGCCAGTGTGAGTAAGACCATAGATCAAAGCACTAGCTTTGACGTAGTGACATACCCTGACCTACTTTCATAATTCTGGATAAAAATTTTGAATTCAGGGGTGTCGTGGGATGTTTCAGTCTGATTGCCTTGGTTCTGGTTGCTGACTGGTTTTTGTTCATCTCATACCAGTTGAGACTGAGAGACTACTTCCTTGACCACCAAAGTAAAGCTCCTATTGGCCCAGACGATGTTCTCAACATCTTTCCTATTGTCAAGCACATTCACATCACAACTGTGGAAGCTTCAACAATGTATAAAGCTGCACAGACATTCATTCACAAAGGTGCGTCAATAAAACGGTCGATTTAACTGGATTAATGCATTTCTGAAGTTTGTGTTCAATGCATGTTTTTCAGCAAAACCAAAATTAACAGTATATTTGTTGCAAACCTGCTGCAGGTCTGATGGACCAGGCCCATGGCCACCTGAAAGAAGCAGTCTACTTGTTTAATAAAGTGTGTGATGATCTACATCCTGAGGCCTGTTATTGTTACAGCCTGTTGGCCAAAGTGACTTACCTGCAGGGAAAGGCAGCAGAGGTAAATTTACAGCCGCTTTACTGCATTTCAGTGTGCCATGCATAGTTTTATCTTACTTTACCTGTTCTGTTTTGTATAAAGTTAGTGTCCTGCATTTGAGCATCCAAAAGGTTAAGTAAAATTTTGAATGCACAAATTATACAAGGCTGATATTGCAGTATTTTTAGATGCCAGCTCTACCTAAAAGGCCTTAAATCTGCCTTCCATATTCTGCTCTTTGTGCCAAAACATACTGTAATACTTTGGATGAAGCTGAAGTTTTTGTGTAAATTTCAGAAAGTTTTAAGGAGCTTATGTACGGTATATGTGAGACTGTGATGTCTGATCTCAAGGCTCGCAGTGTCCAGCTGAAAGCAGTGGTCATCAGTGAGAGAGTGTTTGGCTTTGACCATCCGAACACTATTCAGCAATATGTGAGTTTCACCTGTGTGTGCATGGTTAAATTTGTTGTGTACTTCCAGAAGTCATGCTGGGTTCATAGCTGTTCATTTCCATAGTTTTAAGAGTAAGCACTGTTTCATGTGTGTTGGTAATTCTGCTGTCATACCTAGGCCCTGTTGAGTGTGTATATGTTTGCTGGAGGAGAGACTGCCGTGGCTCAGAAGTGTCTACTCAGAGCTCGTTTACTAACACTTACGGTCCATGGAGAAGACCATCCCTACGTCGCAACACTGGATGTAGGTTACAATACCTTATCGCACATCACAAGGATATAACATGCTTTTCACAGTAACATCATAGCAGATATTTGTGAAAATTTGTTTTTGTTTTTTTCTTTACAGAGCTGTCTTGGGTTGGTGCTGACAGGAGACATGGGTGGCCGCTATTTAAAAAATGCTGTCAAACTCAACTCCTCTTTCTTTGGCCCCACAAGTGTATACACCGCTTTCAGGTATGATGTCATAGCATGCACCCATAATTTGTGCGAAACGCATAGAATATTCCAATCAAAACATAAAGAAGACGATTGTGATTGTCTAATCTACAAGAAGATGGCTGGAGGAGAGATATCATTCAAAACAGAAATTAAAAAAGAAACCGTTAGTACTGTCCAGATTTTGTTAGCAGTCACATAAAATTTAAGTAAAACGCAGCATTCAACACTCCTAATACAAGCCTGAGTTTTGGGAAACTGATCATCACCAGCTGTATTATGGTGTATGTCATATAATTGGATTATGCAGCTGTCCCTTTTCTCTGAAAAGTTATGTTCTGTCAGGAGGACATTTTTGAGATCCGCAGATAAGAACTCTAAACAATTTTAACAAATGCCTCCTCTGTTCCCGTTCAGGCAGTCTGTCATCTTTCAGTGGGAAGGGTGTTAACCAGATGGTAGAAGTTGACGGGAAGTCTTTGATCAAAAAGTACAAGAACAAAAAATCAAAATGACCTTTCAAGAAGTTGGCAGAATGTGGTGTGATGCAATTCTTTTTTCATTTTAGATATCCCACTAATTACTTTTTAAATATTCCCTAGGAAGAAAGATCCAATTTTCACAAAGCATTTGCTACAGTAGAAGAAAGATTAGTGATCAATTTTAAACAGTGTAACGGGGGTAATATGCTTCTTATGAATGATTTAACATCCCTCTATCATATATAAAAGTGGATCTGATCAGATCTTTTTTTTTTCCCAAGGTCATATTTTATTTTCACGTTTTACAATACAAATCCAACAAAACAACTCAACAGAACCTAAACCCTACCCAACCCCCCAGATCTTTAGTTATTTACCAATCCATTTCAAACTCCATATTTAATATCTCTAGTAATCCATATATCACAAAGTAACTGAGAAACAAATCTTGCAAAAAAGAGGGAAACTGCCTCTGATTCCCCAAAGCATGCAGACGCCAAACTAAATAGTACTTCAGAATCTCAAATATCTGTTCTTTAAAAACAGTAAATCATTAACTTTAAATAAGTCATCAGGTACATGTCACCCTTCAGCCAACTAAGAAAAGAACATGAGCCAATGCCTGCAGGAAGAGATTAAGTTGTCTTTTGATCTGTTTAATTTCCTCTCTGCTTTCATGTCTGAGCAGCCAGCATTTGCTCTCCCAGTGGATGTGCAGTAAAGGTGACTACCGAAGCGCAATGACTCATGAGAAAGAGGCCCTCACTGCTTTTACCTGTATGGTTAGTATATCCTCTGCAGAGAAACAAGATATGAGTTCATTGGTTCTGTGTTCAAGCATTCATTCATCTAATGGTTATTTTATCTCTCAGTTTGGAGAGGACCACTCTCAGACCCGCTCCAGCAAAGAGTTTTTGTGCAGCATAACCACACAGGCAGTGAAGGTGGAGCGTTCCCTCAGACAGGCAGGAGCTGACGGCACAGAGCAAACAGTGGAGGTACTGTATGTTCAGGAGCTCATGTGACCTCTGTTACTCATAACCTCTTTGAACCTTAACACGTTTATTAATCCCCTTGTCTCCACTGTTCTCAGTGTCTCACTCCAACAACAGACACGTTGCAGGAGCAAATGGTTTTGGTATTGGGGATAAAGCTGATTGGACAAAGGTAAATATTACATATAAAATCAGTACAACATCAAATATCGTAGTGATGAAATGGTATGTTAACCCTGAAATGATAATCAACTTCACTGATTGGATTTTTTAAACTGGTACAGATGCCCATAAACACACATTTTACCCACGATAATTTCCCTGATTAAGTAAAAAGCGTCAAACCGATTCCTGTTAAACTTGGTAGAAAGACGGGGATTCTAATTTCTTCATTGCATTGCAAGATGAAGGCAATTTTAGATTCATTTTTCAGGGAATGATCTAAATATCATGATTTTAAAAAATAATCAGTGTTTGTGTTGAACATTGATTCAGTCATTTAGATCTGTTGAACACCTGAAGGAATTATCTGAGATAATCTAATTATCCACTAAAAGATAACAAGTAGCCAGACAACAGAGTTTGAGTTATCCTGTTTAGTTTTAGACACCAGTATGAATTATTTTTGATGGGTATCCATGTAAGACATCTAGAATTGGGCAGATTGGATAATGTGTCCACAAAGTGCTGTTATAGTTACCATCTTATGAAAAAGTTGATGCCAACTATATACAGTGTATATATATATATATATATATATATGCCAACTATATACTGTATATTTAAATATTTTTTCAAGAAATGCTCTCATAAATGTTTTGTTTTCATAGTGACAAGCTCCAGGAATTTAAGCAGAGACACCTAAAACTAAAGGCAGCAGTCATGAAAGAACTCGGACTGAAATTGCCCAACAAGCTCAGCACCTCAGAGATTGTGGAAGGGGGAGAGAAAAGCTCAAATCAAGAAACAGGAAGCAGGAAGGAACCTGAGGCTGGAGGAAATGCAGCAGATGAGAATACCAGCAAGGTCAAACAGGAGCAGCCAGGGGAGAAGACCTTGATGGAGGGTGCTGCTGTTATTTCAGCCAACGGTCATGAGGAGGAACAAGCTGGACAGAACGATGGGGACAGTGACAGAGCAGCTTCAGATGTCGGGGTCAAGGAAGTGAACGGGGATTCAGAGGTTAGGGCTACAGGTGAGGCAACCAGCATTGCCAATGGAGATATAAAATCGAATGCAATAGGCGAAGTGAAGTCTACATCAAACGAGGTGAATGGTGACATACATGGAACTTCAAACATTCCCACCAGCCCCTCAGTGCTCAAAAGCAAAGGAACCTGGGCACAAGTTGTATCAAATTCTGCAAAAGCTCGTGAGACCGGAATCAAAGACACAGCAGTAGCAGAGAAAGTGGCAGCTAATGGAGCAGTTGAGGAGTGAGGAGATATCACAGTGTTGTAGTCGAGTTTTTACAAGTCACTGCTGTAACATAAAACTCTCCCAGCATCCCAGATGTAATTTGATCCAGGAAGCAGTGCGTAACAGATTGATGAATTATTACTTTGTTTTGGAGATGTTATTGCTGATGCTGGGAGATGCTGGGAGACTTGAGTGCTGTATTTTTTTTTTTCAACTCTTTACTGTCTTTTGGACACACGTAGTTTCTATTCATGTAAACATTTAGGGAAGGATATGATTTTTATTGTGAATCTGTCTTTGCAGCCTCAAAACATTCTCTATGCTCAGAACAAGCACGAGTCATGAGATGGAGTAGAACCCCTGCAAAATCAGTGTTTTTACAGTTCATTCTGTTTTGCCAGTTACAATCACTAATAAAGTCTGCATCATTTCTGGTGTACATACAAACTGTCAAAGATAAGTTTACAAGATGTGTTTCAAAAACAAAGCTAAGGCTTTTCTTGGGATTAAATGTTGCCATGGAAATTCAAAAGAAACCAATGCCTCCACTCCAAGTTGATATGAATGTACAGGTTGTTGAGGATATATGAAATAGTTTTAATGGTTTGTTACAAAATATTTTCCCCAAGATTTGAAAAGTACCACTCTTGCATACAGTTGATGTGCTACCCATGTTTCATGACAAAATATTGAAAAACTGAAGAGTTTAAGTCTCAGACATATGTACAGAGCGATACTTGCCTGTGTCTCCCTGCTTTATATGCAAAGGATTTAAATAGAAGGATACAAAAGGCAGGGTTGCACATGGACACACAAAAAGGCTTAGTTTTAAGACTTTCTAAGGATCTGTGGTACCTTGTCTACTGCAGTGTGCTGTTCTGGAATTACATATTCCAAAAGACTCCATAACCTATAATGGAGAAGAACTTCATGTGAAGTATAACAGCAATTCAATGTCCTTCTAAATAATCAAGATATCTCATTAAATCAGAAAACAAACTTAAATTCTATTCTTTTGCTGAATTATTTACAGTAAGCTCTTTATAAAAAACTATAAAACCAGGACAAATGAAAGCCATACACTTCTGTACTTAGTTGAAAGGTTCAAGTCTCCCTTATGAGTCTCCTATGGGCAAAAAATGTGGTTTGATTTACAAATTATTGTAAAACCAGTGATATTACTGGTTCTCCAGAAACACAGCAATAAGTTGAAACTTCAAACCAAGGGGAAAATTTTCCAGTGACTCATCTTGTTGCTTCCTTCTGAATGATCTCTAAATCAGGGCAGTGTTGATACTGTGGTTCTGGCAGCGCTGTCCAGCTGGATTGTGGGAGTCTGTTAAGGCCACTAGAAGGAAAGGTGATCACCGCTGTGTCACTGAAGATGTCAATCATTCGGGAAGGGCAGGGCAGCAGATTCTCTTCACACACAGACAAAGCCTGAGTAATGTAGCTGTAGTCCCGCTTGAAGTCTCTCTCGATCGCTCTGTTGAAACAATGGACAGACAACGTCACCTCTCGTCCGGTTTCTTAAAACCCATTTCCTTCGCTCAGATGTCACAAACCTGTCTCTCATGCCGTGGAAACTGTTTCCAATGATAATCATCAGGGGAAGACGTTGCGTGCTCCAATTCTTCCACAGAAGGTTGTTGTATAAGGCTTTCCCACAATGCATCAGGTAGAAGATTGTGGGCTTAGTCGTTAGATGCTTCCCCTCCTGCACAATAAAGTGAGACGGATAGATACTGTTTGATATTTTTGCACTGATTTGCTACCTTAACGTGAGAAATAAGCTATAGCATATGTCATCTTAGTTGTATATTACATTATATTCATTTCAGCATTAACAATTTCCTCCTCCGTCAACCGCCATCTTATCGTGGTGGAGGAATTTGAGTAGCTAATATTCCTAGGAGCCGTGTTGCTGGGGCAATTGCAATTTGCCCCTGGTGGGGTCTCCCATGGCTCAAGGTGAAGGGTCAGACAAAATGTAGCTAAAAAGATCGATGATGTAAAATCTCCAACTTATAAGTGCAACCAGCCCAGAGTCATACCCTAGGTCATAGATCATATAGTCGCATCAGCTGATCTACAGCCGTATGTTGTGTACGCTCAGGTAAGAGGAGATGAGCTGGTGAGTTGGATCAGGTGAAGGGGTGGAAGATGCTGGACAGAACTGAGAGGCCCAAACGAACAGTGACGGTCTGCTGGGAACGTCTTGTTTAGAGCCCATTCAAATTGGTCCACAACTCTTTCCTTCAACAAAGCCTAGAACTCAGTCCATTGGTGGACTGGAACACGGAATCTGAATGGTTGGCGATCTGTGCTCCCATTGCTGAGGCGGATACATGGAGCTGTGATCGCAAGACTGCCGACACTGGTTGTGGTGGTGGTAATCCCTGAACCTGATGGTGGACACCAGAGGCGAGAAATGCCGTCAGGCTGAAAAAGGAGTCCTGCACGGTATGCTTGGCCTGTGGGAGTCTTGAGGCAGCTGATGAGTAGAGGCAGGCAGAATGATGCTCAGTTTCAGCCGTCAAGGAAGCAAAGATCCATTCGTGGGAAAGGTTTGGTGAGGACCATGGACGATAACTTTCAGTGGGGTCCAGGAGACTCTAGCAAACCATTCGACCTTTTGTCAACAGATATGATATATCTCAGTTTTTGTCCACAGATATTATATACCTTAGTTTGCCTGGGAGTGCCTTGGGATCCCCCTGAGGAGTTGGTTGAAGTACCTGGGCAGAGAAGTGTTTGGACATCCCTACTCAAACTGCTGCCCTCGCAACCAGGATCCGTATAAGCAATTGAAAAGGACGAACAAACAATAACAACTCCTGAATACAATAATAGACAACATTTGTGTTGCCTTTTTACACAACATGTTTTCTTGGAGTTTTAGAAGTTATTTTATCAAAAGCTTAGTAATGCTTGCTCTTTGAAAGTTTAAGCTAAAGCCCAAGCTAAAATAATAACTCTCTATGACAATCTAAGAAGTTGATTTTTGATTTGAAATGGTTAGCAGTGTTAAGTACTTTCTATTTTAATGAATCCAGCTGAAACAACAGCAACACTCCTAACTTTTTCTCTGTGCTGTGAACATGCTACTTGTTTTTCTTGTTTGAAAGAGTTAAAAACAACACCAGCAGCCAGTAACAGACCTCATTTTCTGTTAGCACAGTCACGCCCAGCTCTTTCAAAACATCCCTCTCTCCAGAGGTGAACACAGGGTCATAAATAGAACAGTCGTTTGGTGGAATCTAGAGGGAGGAGAGGAGCAATGAAAGACTGAATCATTAACAGTTGAAGTGATTGATGTGATGATGTCGGATGAACATGTACTCTAACCTGTCCAGCATCCAGCAGCAGGAGCAACATGGCGAGCTGGTAACGAGCTGAGACACAGGAAGAAAACGAGCCAAGGCCATAACACACACACTGCAGATGCTGGCTGACTCTTTCATCTCTGATCATCCCCATCTGGCCAGTAGGGCTCTCGTTGTTCTTTCTCCCCAGAGGTTCAGACAGGGCTGCTGATCCTGCAACCAGCAGCAGCTCTGAAAACAATAATCATCAAAGGGCTACTGGGCTGCAAGATAAACGATTCCATGGCAACGTATAGGATTTGTTGATATAACGCCAGACTTACCTTTCCACTCTTTCCAAAACTCCTCACATCTTAGCTCCGATCTGAAGGTGATAAAGCAGAGCTGCTGGACTCGTTTGATTTGGACAAAATCATGCTCTTAAAACACATAAACAGGGAGGGAAATTAATGTCTTACACTGTGCATCTGATTCGTTCAACAGTTTTCCGGACGTCCAGCGGCTCCTGAGAATTTAAATTTGAGGACAATTTGGGTGTTTTTGAGTTCCGCGCTGCGCCCTTTCGTCCCCGGACCACCTGCCACTCCTCCCCGGTGCCCGACATTTATGCTAATTCATCGGTTCGTCCTGTACGAACTTTTTTTTTTAAACATCATCAATTTAACTCTTACTATGTACCGCATTGAGTTGGCGAGTTTGTAACAAGAGGAAACATTTCAGTGTAACACATGGACTTCCTCTTCCGGTGTTCCATAGATTGTATTCCGTTGTGTGTCCTGATGAATACATGATGCGTTTTCAAAGATATAGTTCGTCGAAGTGAAAGTGAAAACGAAGCTTTTTAAAGTGCCGATCAGAAGTAAAATAGTTGATGAAATTATTCGGTTCAATGCTTTTGAAAAGGCTGCCGTAGACGACACCTGCTGGCAAATCTGTGATGTTGCATTAATTTGGAGTACGGGCGTCGCTGCATATAAAACTGCTTAGTGTGCTGTTGAAAATGAATTTCTAAATAATAAATTTATTATAACTGTGATATAATGAACAGTTTCTAAAGCAATAACTTTTGATGAAACAATTACACTGACTCGATCTGTTTTAGTTACACTTAAGGTCAAGGTGGTTACCTTTTGAGAGTTGCAGTGTAGGGCACTTTAGATGGATTTCTGAAAACTGTGGTCATAATTCAACCACAATTGCCGACGGAGTGTGTCTAGTTAACGGGATGGTTTGCAGGAAACAAAATATTTTTCTACTGGAATAAAATTAAATGCGGTGTGTCTGGTGACACACCGCATCCAGTTTTGCACAACGATGTTCATGTTGAAATATTTACTTATTATAAATTATTGGATGAATAATGAATAACAATTCATTGAAACCTCCTGCAGACAATAATGTTTATTTATATTTGTAAATTAATTTTTTTATCATTGAAGTCTATGACTATTTTCTCCTTAGAGAGTATGGAAATCCAAGAAAATAATATTTTTATGGATGCAGCGACTTTTGGGAAATCTTTGTAATTATTAGAGAAGGAATCAAATGTTTCTTAAAATTATATAGAAGAGATGAACATTGTCCTGCCAGCTGGGGGCGATCGTCTAACGTAGTGGTTCATAACTGACACCAACAAAGAAGAGTTCTGGGACAACCGGAAGTTCCTGTATTTTTGAGTGAGCATGACAACTTGCTTGAACCGAGTCACTTTTCATTGTTATATATTACTAATGAATAATTGATGTAATCTTGATTCTTTCGAGGAATTGTGAATACTTCAGGTGAGTCAAAAAAGAGCCATATCATTGTTTCCATCCGCCCATGTTTTCCAGCTAAAGATTGAGGCTGCGTTAGCTAACGTTAGCTGACATTAGCCTTTGATTGAAGCTTTATCTTGTCCTGTTTTTACCCACTTTAGAAAAGGGGATTCATTCATACGGGCTGATAAAAGTTTAACCAACCGTCTTGACATGTTTTAAGACATGAGTAGCTCTTCTCTATTCACGTTATGCACATCACCTAAACTATTTACTGTCGGTCTATGCAGTATGGCTTGTTGGTGCAACAGACACGAAATACATTATCAAAGTGACATCCAACAAAATATCTCTACTATCTAGCGAACAAAGGGTAATACAATTGAAGATTGTACTTTTGTATGTTTTCTAGCAGATCGTGTGTGTGTGTGTGTGTGTGTGTGTTTTCAGTATAGCAATTAGCATAACAAGTTATCATGTTATACTAATTGCTATACTGAAAACACAAAATATATAAAATGGGCTTTTGGTCAAATGTACATTATACCCCTAATGTTAATTTTTCAAATAATTTCAGTTATTACATCACGCACAGTAGCAGATGAGTGTCACGCAACATTCTACGCTGCTTCTAACTTATATTTTATGTTTCAATAATATGCAGAGATGTCAATGTCCCATCTGTATGGGCGGAGAGAGGAGGAGGAGGAAGGTGTGGAGGTGGAGAGCTTTGAGGTGACAGACTGGGATCTGGCCAATGAGTTCAATCCGGACCGTCGCCGATACAGGCAGACCAAAGAGCAGGCTACTTATGGCATCTGGGCTGAGAAGGACTCCGATGAGGATGAAAGGCCAAGCTTTGGGGGCAAAAAGTAAGGCATACGGTCATTTGCAATTCTGCTGCAATGCTAATGAGTTGCAGTCAGTTTTCCTATAGAAGTGTGTCTCCCCTCATTTGATCTGAGTCCAACCAGTCTGTTGGAACTTACTAATTCGTTTTGGGGTTTGTTTTTTAGAACTAAAGACTATACTGTGCCCGTGAACTTTGTGAGTGGTGGTCTGCGTAAGACTGCAGCAGAGGAGGAAGAGCAGGAAAAAGGAGAAGCAGGCTCTGATGACTCGGATGATGGTCCTTCAGCACCAGCCCCATCTCGCAGCACTGCACCCAAAAAACTTCAAATGGTAATTGTAGTTGTTTATATGTTCTTCCTCAATGTCAGCTTACTTTGTGACATTTCACTTTTTACAACAAATATGTATTTCTCCTAGGGTAATTTCCGGAGCAACTTGTCCCAGAGGTTTGCAGGTAACATACAGTCTGGTAAAGGCATTGGTAGCTGGGAGAAGCACACAAAAGGAATTGGACAGAAACTTTTGCAAAAAATGGGTTATCAACCAGGAAAAGGCCTTGGAAAGAATGCTCAAGGTGGGTGGACTGGAAAATGTTATGCTTAATGAATGTTTAGTGTTAGCAGTACTGTAGTTGTAGTTTTGCAGCAGCCGATTTTAGTATTGGCATTGTTATCATGTACCTCCCTGTCTTTTAAGGTATTATTAACCCCATTGAGGCAAAGGTTCGCAAAGGCAAGGGAGCTGTTGGTGCTTATGGCAATGAGCGAACACAGCAGAGTCTTCAAGATTTTCCTGTCGTCGACTCAGAGGAGGAGGAGGAACAGGTGGAGAGAAAAAACCAATGCACCCCCCCTTTTTTTCCCAGCTGTATTTACACTTAAATTATATGACAATATTGATTTAGTCGTGTCAATATTATTTATTTTGACTCAATTCTCTATTTCTGTATGTGTAGGAGTTTCAGAAAGAACTAGGCCAGTGGCGTAAAGATCCTGCAGGCCCTGGTATTAAAAAGAAGCCCAAATACTCCTACAGAACAGTAGATGAGCTGAAGGCTAAAGGAAAGCTGACAGGGCGCAGCACAGCAACATCTGCTGGAGAGCTTGCTCAAGTTAAGGTAAGTTTGACAAGGTTTGAATTCTGTGTCACAGTAATGTTATCAGGATGCAATGATTTGGATTAACAAATTTCTTGAGTGGCACTTTACTATTGTACCGGTAATTGTACTTTTGCATGTAGTACAGTTATATGTGGATTGAATTATCTGATTATTAGTGCTGGGTTTGCTTTTTGGTCCTCATCTAACTGGTATCTCTTTCCCAATTTAGGTCATAGACATGACTGGGAGAGAGCAAAAAGTATATTACAGTTACAGTCACTTGTCTAACAAGCACAGTGTTCCAGATGAAGCTCCACCAAGCATGTCCACTCAGGATCAAAAGGCATCTGGCTTTGCTCTCCCTGAACTCGAACATAACTTACAGCTCCTGATAGACCTTACAGAACAGGACATATTACAGGTATGAAGAAATATATGTCTGTCAAAAAATTTGGGTTTTGTCATTATGGGTTTTGTAAGTTTTCTGGTGCCACTCAGCTGGCAATCAGATTCTCATAAAGTTCCTCTTTCATATGATTCCCACCTCCCACAGTCGGCGAGACGTCTGACGCATGAAAAGGATATTGTGGTTTCTCTGAGTCATGAGAAGCGAGCGCTGCAGAGCAGACTGGATGCAGAACAAGATGCAATCCAGAGAATGGAGGCTGTTCTGGCGTTGGTGGAGCGTTTCCCTTCTGAAGATATGGCACCAGGAGAAGGGCCTACACTGCAGGTGCATAAACTACGTGACACTGGCTACAGTTACTGGGTCCGTTGCAGTATTTGTTTGGTCACATTGGTGTTATGTTTTGGTGGCGTTCATTCAGGAGTGTGCCCAGATCTTTGAGTCTTTGCAAACAGACTATTATGAAGAATACAAGACAATGGGATTGGCAGAGCTGGCTGTGGCTGTGGTTCACCCCTTATTAAAGCAAAAACTTTGTTCTTGGGTTCCTCTTAAGGTAATTTTAGGATTTACCCGACGACTTCCTTTCATTTTTGACTAACTAATCAACTGTGAATCTCATGCTCTTCTCTGTTAAATCAGGATAACTCCTATTGTCTGGAAGACATTGGTCAGTGGAGAGCAATTCTTGAATCAAGAGACCTCCACTCCAGTGCCCCAGATTCAAACATGGACCCATATCACAGGTCAAACAAACATCTGTTAATGTTGTTCTTGTTTATTTGCATAAACTTCTTCTGTTTAAGTATCATAGCATGTCTTTGACTGTATGTGATCTGGTTCATTTGGTTAGACTGCTGTGGGAAGTGTGGATTCCAGTGATGCGATCTTGTGTGTCAAGCTGGCAGCCTCGCATTGTTGAACCAATGGTGGACTGTGTGGACGTTTGGGCGCCTCTTCTTCCTCTCTGGATCCTGGATCACCTGTTGGAGCAGCTGATTTTACCACGGCTTCAGCGAGAGGCAAGATCTGCAGGCTTCAAGACTTACTAACTTTGACATACCACCTGATTTACTTGTGGATAATTGTCTTTTATATTGCTAGCTGTTTTTATTATATTCCGTTTTCTGATTTGTAGGTGGATAACTGGAACCCTTTAACTGACACAGTGCCCATCCACTCCTGGATCCACCCTTGGCTGCCTCTGCTCCGATCGCGTCTGGAACCTCTTTACCCACCAATCAGGAGCAAGCTATCCAACGCCCTGCAGCGGTGGCACCCAAGTGATGCTTCAGCCCGTCTCATCTTGCAGCCATGGAAAGACGTTTTCACACCAGGTGCCTGGGAGGCATTCATGGTGAAAAATATCATCCCTAAACTAGGTACGTATTGGTGACAGACTTACAGTATATTAGTGAAAGAAAATAAATGTCTCTTTTTTCATCCTTTTCCTCTTTTTTCAACTGGCTTTCTTTGTGGCATGGTTCCTATTTTCCTCCTCAGCTCTGTGTCTGGAAGAGCTGGTCATCAACCCTCATCAGCAACAGATGGAGCCATTTCATTGGGTGATGGACTGGGAGGGCATGTTGTCTCCATCTAGCCTTGTGTCTCTGCTGGACAAAAACTTCTTTACAAAGTGGCTGCAGGTCAGTGACAACATTTGAGCTGTAATTTTTATACAGAATTGAAATGAAGTGAGATTATCCCAGCAGCAATTCAGTTACTGAAAATATGTTCCGTTACTTTATGTCTACTGTTGCTTTGTTGATTATAGGTCCTGTGCTCATGGTTGAGTAATAGTCCGAACTATGACGAAATCACTAAATGGTACCTGGGTTGGAAAAGCACGTTTAGTGACGTCTTATTGTCACAACCGCTCATTAAAGAAAAGTTTAATGAAGCTTTGGACATCATGAACCGTGCCGTTTCTTCAGGCATAGGTTGGTGTTGCACTCTATCTCAGAATATAAAGAGTAATTCAACCTCTGTCAAAATCAAAGCACTGCAATATATTCATTCATTCTTTTTTCATATACACAGGTGGATATATGCAACCTGGTGCAAGGGAGAATATTGCATATCTAACACAGACAGAGAGACGAAAGGATTTCCAGTATGAGGCAATGCAGGAGCGGAGAGAGGCGGAGAATGTGGCTCACAGGGGTGTCAGTGCCGGTGTCCCAACTAACTTTAAGGACCTTATCCAGACCAAAGCAGAGGAGAACAACATTGTGTTCATGCCTTTAGTGGCCAAACGCTTTGAGGGCAAGCAGTTGTACACATTTGGGCGCATTGTTATCTACATTGATAGAGGGGTTGTGTTTGTGCAAGGAGAGAAGACTTGGGTACCCACGTCTTTGCAGAGTCTGATAGATATGGCCAAGTAAGGGCGAACAAACTGATTCCTTGATCTTTCAAGTGTAATAAAGAGTGAAGAGCATATGTTCACTTTAATGTACTTTCAGGATACTTTTCTTGTCATAGGTGTCTTTGTCATTTTTGTGTTGGAACTGTGATTAAATATTTTTTCAGTGTACTGTACTGGTCTCTTTTGTTCTTTTGAATAACATGAGTGCATAAGGTTATACCTGATTTTCAGAATGTTTTGTGTTCAGTACAGATATTTTCTCTAGTTAAATGTTTTGAAATCAAGCGCTTATGATTACAAATTACACAAAAATATGTTTGATATTTATGTACATGGGTTTGTGTTAGGTAAAATTAATTTAGGTATTTTGATCATTTTAATACTTTAGCAGTCTCAGACATTTTGCACAATTCATTATTTTTGAATGATCCGCAATGTCATTTTTATACTATAGGTGGCAGTGTAGCTGCTGCTTCCACTTCCGCAAATTGGTGGTTTTGGTACGGCAGAGCTTCCGTACGTGCTCACCGCGTTGAGGTGCTACAAAGTTGTTTGTCAAGTTGTCCTCGATTGAATAATTTCAGACGTATTTTGGAATCTCAGAGGTATGTGGAAAAAACTAGATATCTCACTAATGTCAATATATGGGTCATCTGACTTCTGTTTTAAAAACCATCCTTTAGAAGACAAAAAGCTAACGGGTTAGCTAGCTAGACAGTACTAACGTTAGCTTGCTAAATGGAAACGCTGTGACGTATGTCTTTCTAAAGAACTACATTTTACCAAAGCTAGATACATTTTAGGCTACATCTTTTGCATCTTATTTCAGTCAACAATGTCGGATGCACAGAAGAAGCGAAAGTCTAAGGTTGTGCGAAGTGAAGGAGGAACACCTGATATGAAACGATGCCGTGGAGAGGGCGACCAGCCGGTAAGTTCGTCGTCCCATCAAAATATCTGGTTTGAAGGTCTTGTGTCGGAAGTAAAAGTTGTACAGTAATCAGACATTTTACTTCAGCTCCTCCATTTTTAACTTTCGCATGCACAAAGTTAGATATTTGTGACATTTTAAAATACATCATAAAACTTATTCAAACAGTCCAGCAGCAGAAAAGAAATTGAAATGGGTTTTGCTGCTCTCTTAAACATCTGAACGATCAAATATGTCTCACACACTTGCTGTTTATTTCCTTTGCATACATTCCTATGGATGCAACTCTGCATAATGTATTTTTATTCAGGACGTGGTCGAATTAAAGTCTACAATGCGCTGCTTTTGTGATTTTTATGTGATGGAAGTTCTAAATTGAATATTGTGGATAAAAGAACCATGAAAGCAAAAAATATTGCAAATTTGATACATCTTTAACCCCCTATGTTGTAATCAATCGAGTCTTGAAATTTGGGACCTGTGTTAAGTTGCAGTTGCATTAAAATAATGAATAATAATGAAATCCCTTATTGGTCCCCCGTAGGGGAAATTAGGTTTCCACTCTAGTTAATTGTCAGACTCGTGTGTGTATGTGTATACATATATATATATATGAGATAGGCCTTCAAACTTAAACACACACAAACAATGTGCAACGTATTAAGTGGACGGTGCTTTGCCCAAGTGCACCTTGGCAGTGTTCCGGCGGTGAACTGGTGCTTCAACCACCATTAATGGATTTTAATTGTATTTCATAGGATTTTCCACGTGTATATAATGAAGAGGTGGAGCTTGACAGCAGGGACTCCAAAAAGGACTACGATCAGTACAAGGCGTCATGTGAGAATTTGGCGACACTCATGAGCGAAATTCAGGATCTGAAAGCCAACGGAGCCAAAGAGGGGGTAATCATACTTTTAAGATTTGCATTCAAATGCTGCCTATCGACTGTTTTCTTGGAAAGTTTTTAGTTGGTGATATTACTATATCACCATCCATCCACACAATTTGGTGTGATCAATTCACCTAAGCTGCATGTTTTTGAAGCCGGAGAGAACATAAAACTCTGCATAGAAAGGAATAGAACCTGGAACCTTTTTGCTGTGAGGCAACAAGAATAGCCACAGTGCCAACGTGGTGCCCACTTTATGAACTAGTCAAAATTATTTCAGGTTATGATGTGTCTGTGGAGTAACAGCTTTTACCCACACTACAAACTTGATACATGCAGTTTGTGAAACTGATAAACAATCAGTTCTCACCATGCTGTAGAGAATTCTTTTATTATCAATAATATTGAAATCTAACCAGTTTTTTTAATCTGTTCTTAGTGTGTTGAGGTGGAGCAGAAGCGTATGCAGAGCTGCATCCACTTCATGAATCTGAAAAAACTCAATCGTCTGGCTCACATGCGACTGAAGAGAGGAAGAGACCAGACACATGAGGTAACTTCTACATAACTTTGAAATACTGTGCATTGCAGAAGCAATTCGGCTTAATTTATGGTTACATTATACCAAGTATTTTCTGAAAATGTATTGCTTCAACCTCCTTAGATGTAGTGCTGCTATGCATAACTGCAGTAACTAGTTCTTCTGTCAGCAAAAAAGTCCACATATACCTTTTTTTTATTGATCCAGCCTCTTAATCCTAATATTTATTGAATCCTGTTTTGATTCTTGGCACATTGTTTTGCTTCAGTTTGTTTCTAGAATGCCCCTGGTTGGCGTTTGTAAATTAGTTTTAGTCACAGTATTTTTCCTTTCAGGCAAAGCAGAAAGTGGATGTGCTGCACCTTCAATTGCAGAATCTGCTTTATGAAGTTTTGCATCTTCAGAAAGAGATTAGCAAATGTCTGGAGTTTAAGTGAGTACAAAAAGTCTTATTCTCAATCTTTTATTTTAAATATACAAAGTCTTTGAATCAAAGGGGCTGTAATTATTTTGTGCTTCACTTTCAGTGTGTGTATTTTGTCCTATAAAAACATATGAGTCAAGTCAGCATGCACTTGGGTGAAAAGTAGTATTTTTCCCAAAAGATTCTTAAAATGTGTAGCTTAAAAACTCTAATGAATTAATGGCGTTTGTAAAAGGAAAAATTCATTCTTCTGTAACAATGATAAATTATTTATTACTATAGCACCTGTCATTCCCATTTTAAAGTGCGTTGTTAATGTAACTCTGACTCAGGTCTAAACATGAGGAAATAGACTTGGTGTCTGAGGAAGAATTTTACCAGGAGGCACCACCAGAGATTTCCAGGCCCCACCTCACAAAAGATGATTCCCACCAACTTACGCTGGCTCGACTAGACTGGGAGCTTGAGCAGAGGAAGAGGTGTGTAGCTAGCGAAGTGTATTACATGCATGTGTTTTCAATGCATGAGGCATCTGTCTTAAAAGCATTAACTCTACATGAACACAGGCTGGCGGAGAAATATAAAGAATCACAGGCCACAAAGGAAAAGATCCAGAAAAGCATAGAGGTGAAGAAGGAACATCTGACCAGCTTGCAGCCAGGACTCACTGCCATCATGCAGGTGTAGCGTCTTTAGGATTTTGTTCCAGTTTCATTTAATTTTGTGTGTAAAATTTATTTTCTTTTCTATGGAGTCTTAATTGGCATGAAGCTCTATACCACCAGTAGACATCAGGTATGGCTCTTCTGACTTATTTTGCTGTCTTTCATAGGCCTCTCTCCCAGTGCAGCAGTATCTATCCATGCCATTTGAACAGACCCAGAAACAGACAGAGGTTGCTCGCCACCTGCCTCCACCTCTCTACGTCCTGTTTGTTCAAGCGAATGCTTATGGCCAGGCCTGTGGTAAAATGATCACAGATTATAGAAAATAAAGTTTTTCCTCACGGTATGAAAGACTTAAGCATAAATCCTTTATTTTTGTGTCCATTTCAGACAAGAATCTGATTGTTTCAATCATTGGTGATGTGGATGAGGCCAAGGCCCTGTCCAAACCTCCAGAAGATTCACAGGGTACAGACAATATTACACCACTAATCACTGCTACTAAACATGCAGCATTAGAACATAGTCCACAAAATGGACTGTGTTCTAGTCGTGCATGTTGCCTCATATTCAAGACATTGCATTGCTGGGTGTAGCATCCACAACAATAATGTTAATGTTTGCTTTCAGATGATGAGAGTGATTCAGATGCAGAGGAGGAGCAGGAAAAAACGGTGAGATTCAGACCTAATATATCCCCTAGACAGATTTGTACATCTAACAACTTTAAGTGTTGGATAGAAGGTATCTGACATTAATTTTCCAAACAATGACTAGTGAATCTAACCTGAGCCCAGGTTTTGTTTTTTTCCCAGTCCGTCAGGATGTTTTTCTTGACATGACTTAAACGTGTGTGTTCCAAATACAATAATTTCCGTTTGCTTTTATTTTTTTTGTTTGGCAGAAGAGGAGAAGACCAACCACAGGTGGCCAGATGGATGACAAGAGACGAGAGATGCTAAAAAGGCACCCACTGTCTCTGTGTATAGACCTCAAGTGTAAAGGTAAATCTGTAAATCTGAGTGAAATCATGAAACTGCTTGACCCAGGGGTTCCCTCTGCTGGCAGCTAATGGAATGGTGAACAGTCACAGGAAGATCTGCATTGCAGGCGTAACACCACCTAAAAGTGTGTGTGTGGGAGGTGGGGGTGGGGTTAGTGGTGAGATATTTGGTTGTGGTACCCTGTGTCTGCAGATACCACATGCTGTGAGAATGATTTCTCATGCCTCCTCTCTCCCCTCCGGGATTATTAAAGTATCTATCTATCTATCTATCTATCCCCAGTTATCATCAGGGCTGCCAGTCGCAGCAGTCAGTTTACTGCACTGCTGAGTGACACGGGGTTCACTGTGACCGCAGACTGTAGAGAATGAAAGATGTTATGCGTCCCTTGGGTGGTGTTTGCTATCGTTGTGACCCCACCCTGTTATTGCCCTCTAATTGTGCTGCTCTGTGCAGTTATACCACGGGGGTTTTTCAATGGGATCATTAATGAAAGAGTGGGTTGGAGGGAGTTTTGACTAAAGACAGTAATGGATTTGTTCATCACCTTGTGTTATTTATTATATCTTCGCAGATGGCACCATCCTCCATCTCTACTTCTACTACCTGATGAATTTGAACATCATGACTGTCAAGGCTAAGGTTTCCACCTCCACTGACCTCAGCACAGCTGTCAGTGCTGGGTGTGTACATTATTTTTGTCAGACCCACATTGATTATTTCCATGGTAGCAACTATTCCTCCTGCAGTCCACAGAAAATATAATAGAAACACGAGATTTGTTTACATGGTTTCACAGCTTCAAGTCAAGAGAAGGTCTCCAGTAATTCTAGAATTATGTCTCCAATTAGAGCTTAAATATCACAAATAGATGTAATGTTTTATAAATAATTTAAACGTAGCCTCACTATTAGTTCATTTAACCAAGTGTGTTTTCATTTCTATCCCTGAACAATGTTTTCTTTGCAGAGATCTGCTGAAAGCAGACATCGTGCTCAGCTGCCTCTACGCAAACGACCACGGGCGAGAAACGCCCAATCCGGCTAATCGCTACCAGTTTGACAAAGTTGGGTAAGGATGTCAGATGATTAAAATCAGCCACTAACAATTAAATTATCAGGACAAATAAAATTAACCCATCATGTTCTTTTTAGAATCCTTACCTTTGCAGATTATGTGGAGGATCTTGGCCATCCCTACGTTTGGGTTCAGGGTCTGGGAGGATTACGATTTCCCAGTGATATTACAGAGGTGCGTGTTGATCGACTTACATACCAGTTGACCTTTATTCAAGTCTGTACAACCATGTCATTTGGAATTCACCCTTATTCTTCAGGATATGAGTGTGGGCAGCTCTCTGAGTGCCAGCCAAATGGAGAGTACCATGAAACTCCTAAGAGGAAGAGTCCAATCCCGCTTGGCTCTGCACAAGCAGTTTGCCTCTTTAGGTACTTTTTGTTAACGACCACTTATTAAATGTTCCTAAAGAAGACACGGGAGGTTTAGATGAACATTGTTTGTGTCGATGTCTTCAGAGCACAGCATCATCCCAGTCTCTAGCGAGTGTCAGCACCTGTTTCCTGCCAAGATCATGTCCCGTTTAGCTCGCTGGACCACTATCGCCCACGTTGAGTACAAGGTAAGAACAGTAAGGATTTGTGAATCCTAGCATACAGCTCTGGCTGTGACTGACGTCTGCGTTTTCTTTAGGACCTGCCTTATACGCGCCATGTCACTGATGCCGGACTGGCAAAGGAGACTGATCTGTACTTTATGGGTGTGGTGGAGAGAGGCACAGGTGAATGCTAGTGCTGATAATAGAATTCCATTTCTATGATAATTCTATTTGTTTCTCATCAAACCCTTCACTTTTCTTTTCCAGCTCGTCTCCAGGCTGCCGTCGTCCTTAGTCCCCGTTACCCAGACATCACTCCTCTTTTCTCTCTTTCCCTCAGCTGGAAAGGAGAGCGCAGCGGACGCACTGACGATAACCTTCGAGTATGAACGTTTCAGTATTGATCACACTGTTCCGTAAGAACTGTTTTATATAAAGACATTCCAACCTCCAATGATTCATTAATTCTTTTTTTAGGCCATGGAGAGCGAGGTCAATGTGTTCAAAAATGAACTACAGGGACCACGCCCGGGACATCAGCTCCTGACCAATCAGATTTTACGCCTGTGCGTCTGCTTGGACGTGTATTTGGAGACCGAGGGACAAGACGACAGCGTGGAGGGACCGCGAGAGTTTCCGAGAGAAAAGATGTGCTTGCGCACTGTGAGGTACGTGTTCACAAGAAGCATACAGTAAAATGGTAATACATTTACTTAAATGCTCCTTTGGTGTGTGGACTCAGTGACTGTATCTGTGCCCTCTGTCTTTGTCAGGGGTCCAACTCGTCTGAAGCCATTCAAGTTCAACCATCCTCAGGGGTTCTTCAGTCACCGCTAAAATTGTCAATGATTATCCCCCTTTACTTTAGTTCTCATACTCAATCATACTCGTATTTACTTTTTGTCTCACCTTTTTAGAATTGTAACATTTTGAAAATAAAAAAAGCACATTTCCATTGGTGAGTGTGTATTTCTTTTATTTCTGACTCTGTTACATCTATCCATTGTTGTGGACTCAAATCTTGTTTCATCTCTTCATCTTCCTCCGTGCTGCACTTCTTCTACAACCGGTGTTAACTACCTGAATCATTCCATTGTGGTTTAGTTCTGCTCATACACTTACCTAGAGAATTATACAATACCACATTTTTTATATGTTTGGGCCTTTGAACTTGTATTGTCATTGTTGCAGTAACAAGAGGATTGGATGCCATTTTCAATATTTTATAATCAGGTAGAAGTTACCTGCAGAAATTCTTACCAAAAATAACAATGAGACATTGTCATTATTCTTAAATGTGAGTCTCATTCCTTTTGTGAAAGAGAACTGAAAACAGACGTTTATACATACTGGTACCTCCAAGATACAAAAAAAATATAAAGGTCTCAAAAGAAGAAAGGAATGTGAAAAATATATTAGAAAAAAAGTGGTTTGTTCTGGCTCACTTCATTTGTAATGACTGCTGAGAGCGACCTGCACTAATGTGATTACAGGTGCAGTGAATTCTCCTGGGGAAACAACAGGGTTAGTTAATCCTGTAAATATAGACTCATCTTTCAGATGTGATGACATTCCTTTCGGAGGTCATTCAATGTGAAGTCAAAGCTGATAAGATGCCAGGTGATGAATGCTTCCTGTGTCGGCCAAAGACTACGGTACTCAATGTCCCTGAATCCTTAGGTGTAGTTACAGTATATCAGTGGCTTAAATTCCATGTTTGGTTCATTTTGGGTGGCACGGATGAAATAACTAAACTGATGAGTTTTTTTTCTGTCAAAAATGTTGGAGATTTTGAAATATTTCTAAAAGCTGACAGAAAAGACTTGTATTTCCTTGACATTTATCACTTCTAATCTAAATTATTACTGGTGAACAATTATTAAATCCCTACTATTGTGCAAGTCCCGAGGCTTGCAATGAGGTATATTTTGGAATAAAGAAATGGAGTCTGTCTCCTCCAAACCAGCAGCTCTGCTCCTGATTTATAAATGAGGATGACTCTGGGACGTGAGGAAGGATGTGCCGGGAGGGTACAGCTCCCTTTCTTCTTACCGCAATGCAGTGCAGTAACCAGTAACATTTCACCTTTCAGCCTCACACCTTGACACCTCTCATTCATGGTGATTCTCTTAGGTCGTTTTGCTGGCCAGCTTTGTGTAGTGAGATGAAAAAAAGCCACGTTTGATTTTTCATTCTTTATTTGTCCGCTTCATTTTGCATATTCTCTGCAGTTTATACACAGCACAGTCATTATTGTCCTACTACTGTAGACCAGAAGAGTTAGACGCTGCAATCCACCTGCCATGAGAAGCTGCATGAAGGTGCACATAAAGCAAAACTCAAATATTTCCTATCCATGTATATGTAAATATATCATCTGCATATATATATACACATTCACACATTATTTTGACATCTCTACCTTTGAAGGCTTGTATAGCAGATCCAGTTGAAATGCACTTGTAATTGTTTAAGGGCAGTTGTCACATTCAGAATAAGAGTTTAGAAGATGCTGCATTCACTCCAGTCATGTCAGAAGCATTGGGGTGATCATATGGAGGGGTGAGGGGTTGTTGGCTACAAACATCACTATTGCTTACATACTGTACCATCACCTGCTTTGCTTTGGACATTAAAGTGCTTGTCTGCTTTCTCCTGCGTCACTCCTCACAGTTTATTTTGGCATCTCTACATCTTCTTCTCTTCATGCCCTGAATTACAGCTCATCAGTCTTATTTCTTCATCTTTTCCTCTTTGCTCTCCTTTGATTCAGTACCAGATGATTTTTCAGTTTTCTCTGCCTTCCCTCCTTCCTTCACCTGGGTCTTCTCTTCTTTAGTGTTCTCCTGTTTCTCCTTTGGCTTCTTATCCTCTTTCTTGTTCTCTGCCTCCTCTGGTTTGGCTTTTGGAGTGGGCTTCTCCTCCAGCTTCTTGTCCTCCTTCTTACTCTGTGTATTCTCAGGCTCTGCTTTAGGAGCAGGCTCTGCCTTAGACTCAGCTTTCTCTGGTTTGGGAGGAGATGGTTTTTCCTCAGCTACAGGAGGAATACTTTCTTTAGGCTCGGACTTGGGGGCAGGTTTGTCGTCTGCAGGTTTGCTAGGGGAAGCATGTTTTGAAGTATCTTCACTCATTGGTGCTTCATCTACTTTGCTTTCTTTCATTTCATCTGGTTTGTCCTTCTTTTCTTTCTCCTTGGTCTCTGGAGTCTTCTCCTTCACAGGTTGCTCTTTCTCCTTTGTTTCCTCTTTGACTGGTTGGGGTTTCTCCTCCTTTTTCTCGTCCTTGGGGGTGTCCTTTATAACCAGAAGTTTGGCCTTCTCTTTTTCAGGAGACTTTATTTCAGGGGTCTTGGGTGGGGATTTAGATTGAGGGGATTTGCTGGCTGGGGATTTTGAAGGGGGTGATTTGGGCATCGGAGATTTGGCTGCTGGTGATTTAGATTCTGGTGATTTGGCAGCAGGAGATTTAGGCTGAGGGTACTTCGAGGGAGGGGATTCACCCTTATCTTTAGATTTAACTTTCTCCTTACCTGCATCTTCTTCCTCACTTTTCTCCTCACCCTTCCCATCCTCCTTTCCCTCCCTTTCGTCCTCCTTTTCTTCTCCCTTATCCTCTTTGGTTTCCTCCTCTTCTTCTTCTGCCTCTTCTTCTTCAACATCTTCTTCCTCTTCCTCCTCATCTGCCTCCTCTGTCACCTCTGTGACCTGGGTCTCATCTGTCTGTTCCTCCACAATGACCGTGTCTGACATCTCGTCTCCTTTTACTTTGAAGATTCTGCTTTCTAAATAAGAATACGGACTTCCTCCTGACAAGAAGCGATCTTCCTCTCCTTCCAGTAACTTCCTGTTTGAAGGCAGAGCCAGGCAGTCAGTGGAATTAACTTTTTAAATGATGGGAAAATATTTAATAATGTGTTTTCAAACCATAACAAACCTATACGCAGCAATCTCAATATCTAGAGCCATCTTCACATTCAGCAGCTCTTGGTAGTCTTTCAGCTGGCTGGCCATCTCCCATTTGGTGTTTTTCAGCTCATTGTCCAGCTGATTGATCGTCTCCTGCAAAATAACAAAACACAGGGTCCACCTTTAAAATAGTGTAAAAACATAAATATGCATTTTTAGTGAGCTGTTTGTGTTAGTTCCTGCCTGTAATGAGTTTAGATCATCATGGTGCCTTTCATCACTTTCCATACGTTGCCTCTCTAGTGACTCCTTGGTTCCACGAAGAGTCTCCAACTCAATAGTGCGACTCTGCAGCTGTCGACGATACTCTGTGATCTCCTCCTGGGTTCCACGGAGGGCATCCTGGTTGGATCGAGCAGCATCAGATAGACGCTCAATACGCACTGCAGAAATGAAGAAAAGAAAAAAAAGGCCAGCTTCAAAAGATGTTCGGTGATTCACAGAGGCACAGAGACTTTCAGAATTCTGACTCAGTCCACATGAGCTGCATCATTCTGAGATGCCTGACTTGTCCTCTGTTGTCAAGGCCTCAGAGAGCCGCTGGGAGCTTGAGTAACCTTGACTGTGTCCATCTGTCAGTCAGCAGTCTGACTCAGCTCTCTCCCTAGTCCCAGCATGCATGAACCACACTGCTGCAGTCAGCTGGACGCGACACAGGGAAGGTCATTCTGTTTGCACCTTTCCCTGTAGTGGATCAATGTGGATGTATGGCTTCTGATCATTCAATTCTGTGGCATACAGCTGTTCAGATAAAACCTTAAAAGGAGCAGAGGCCGTGCGTCTAGCAGTTCAATTGTGGGAAAGTCATTAACTTTAATGTGCATTTCTCTTTTACACCTTGGTTTACTCTGTTTAGGAAAGCATAAGAGATAACTATGAATGCATAAGCCGCAGAGCTTCCGATGTAAAGACGCACACAAGGATGTGCGTATGATGACTTACATCTACGTACAGATACAGAAACGTCTTCGAGTCTTAGACTTCAGCACCATGGACAGAGAACGAGCACTTTCTGCGATTAAAAGCTTCGATATACATTAATTTTCAGCTATGACCCAACTTACCCTTAAACCATTCCTCTGCCTGCGTTGAGTTCCTGGATGCGTGGTTGTCCAGCTGCGCCCGGATCTCTCGCAGTGCGCCGGTCAGGTCCGCTTTCAGCGTGTCCCGCACCTCGAAACTCATCTGTGCGCCCTGAATCTGCGCGAGGAGATCGGCCACTTCTTCTTCGTGATTCTTCTTTAGAAATGCATCCTCTTCCTCCAGGGCGCGGAGCTTCTTGTCCAGATCCAGTCGCGCCAGCCTGCACTCCTCGACGTACTTCTTCATTGCGCGGGCTGCAGCCTCCAGCTCTTCTCGGTTACGCGCCTCATCCTCCAGCCTGTCTCGCAGGTGCTGAACGTCCTCCTCCAGGTGTTCGTGCTCCAGAGCTGCGCGGCCCTTTTCCCCGGTCAGCTCCTGGAGGAGACCCCTCAGGTCGCCCAGCTCCCGCTCGTAGCGCTCCCCGATGGATGTGCGGCTGGCCTGATTCTGACGCAGAGCTGCCGCTTCAGCCTCCAAGTTGCGATTGTGCATCTCCAAGGTTCGCACTTTGTCGATATAGCCGGCGAAGCGGTCGTTCAGAGTCTGCAGGATCTCCTTCTCGCTCCTGCGCGTCATGTCGCCGTTGAAGGTCTCCAAGTTGTCGACGGAGGGCGGCTGGCTGAAGGCGAGGCGGCGGCGCTGCGAGTGGAAGCCGCTGGAGGACATGGAGGCTGGCCGAGCTTTGCGGCACGAAGTCGGGCTGAAGAAGTGATGATCCACGGAGAAACTCATGTTGTCCAGGTCGGAGGGAAGTGACTGCAGCAGGAGAGGCGCTCCGGGTTTATAAAGCAGGGAGGGAAACTCTCGAGTCAGCATGAAGACGTTTTTTATTTAAAGACACATCGTTTCGTCAGAAAACTCTGGCCTGCTCAGGAACATCTTCTCTCTAACCATCACCTTCGTGGATGGTTTGCGTTTTTACTGAACATGACAATAGGACGATTTTATTAAGGCAAAGAAGCTAATATTGGTTTTATAGTATTTTCCTTTTTTTGTATAGAAAAAGATGAAACACTGATGGGGAATTTTTTTGTCCTTTTTTTAAAATGGGAGTTTCTCTTTACAAACAGGACTGACACATAAAGTGTCATTTTAAACCTATGCAAATTATTGCAATATTGTAAAAATATAAAGACCTTATATAAGTGTGGCTTACCAATAATGTGTGTGTGCAGTGAGTTCTGCTGATGCTCTGTTAACTGTGCTACTGCAGTGTGAGTTTGCAAATCCATGCAACCTCCCTTGGGACAACTGCTGGGCCACTGACAGGCTGTTTCTTTTCTGTTCTCCAAAGAAAGTTTGTTTTTATCATCCCAAATAAGTCCAGTCATCTCATGGTTTGTCAATGGGGAGAGTTAATATTCACCAGCTGTGAAGGTGTATTTGCAGGCAAAGCATAATTTGACACCACTGACATAAAATCCATCAGCATAAATGGCAACCTGGTGCAGGATACACACTGAGTGATGATGCAGGGTTAAAGAAAAACAAACTGAGCTGTCTGCTGACCTGTAAGGGGGTCAGTTCTTGGAGCAGGGACATCACTTATTGATCCATCAGATTCAGGGTGAGTGAGTTTACTGTGCGTGACTTGAAGGCTCAGGGACAATTGTGCCTTTCCCTCGAGATGTTGAAGAAGATTTTAATCAGCACACGACCATTTCTCTGCATCAGCCATTCTTCAAGCATGTGAATATGTGTGTCATCAGCCCAATGACACCCAAAGGACTGCAACACGGATTTTCTCTCCTCCATCAATGGTGTCAAAGCTGTTTAAGGTCCTCAAAAATTATTTTCAAAATGAAAAAAAACATGTTGCAAAGCCCAGGCATTGCCATTGTGTGTTTTGCACCATGTCACACGTTTATGGGTTGCAATGCTGACAAGAGGGCACAAATATTATGTGTCACATGATCACATCTAATTTGTCCCCCATCCTCATGTTTTATGAATGGGGATTTAAAGAGCAAAGTGTGCAGAATTTATTATTGATCCTATTATGATCTATCAATAATTTGTTACTTCATTACATAAAAACCTACAACATTATTTGTATTCTGTGTGTAATGGTAAATCCAAATCACCTGTCACCTATTTTGAGAATTAAGCCCTCAAATGATAAGAATAGCAAAGAAGAGATAAATCCAGCAAACTGAACAGGAACGTCTGATGTATTGGCTTGTCTGAAGGAACATAAGTGCAGTTTTTTAGCAAGATGATTTGACAGTTTGAAGTCTTGCCATTTTAATGACATTGTGAGAGGGATCTCTTCCTCCTGTGTAATGACCTCGTCCTTGAAAGAGTTAATAGAGAAGAGAGAGAGAGAGAGAGAGAGAGAGAGAGAGAGAGAGAGAGAGAGAGAGAGAGAGAGAGAGAGAGAGAGATGCAAAATAGCAGGACTGATGCAGAGGAAAATGTCACAAAACAATGAAATCCTTCCTCGTGGGAAAGTTATAAAGGAAATCATAATGGAAGTTTTATTTTTCCATGTGTTTACAGCTGTGATGATAAAATACTGAAGTGATAATGCTGCTGTTGCTGTGTGGATGTCAGCAGTTTGCATTGATTTTCAGTGATAGTAAACAGCTCTTTTTTTCTGATTTGAGAAAACATGAGAGAATTGAGAGACAGGGAGGTTGTGATAAAGATGAAAAATGGACAATGAAATGATGCACAAATAGAGGAATCAGAGACTGAGAGAGAGAGAGAGAGAGAGAGAGAGAAAGAGAGCGCGCGAGAGAGCGAGAGAGCAGAAATGTAATTTGGTGAGAAAATAAAGAGTCACCTTGGAAGGCGTGAATAGAAAAATGCGTGTCCTGGTTGTGTTGAGGGTGACTCAGCTGTAATAGAGCTAAGGCCTGAGATTGTCTTTAACACTTTAGATCTATTGGTGTGCATGCATTTATGTGCTGTAGATTGTTGTAGAGCTGCGGTGGTAAGTGAACAGAAAGAAGGTTCTGGATTTGAATCTTTACCTGGGTCTCATTGTGGGGTATTTTTAAGTTCTTCCCATGTCTGCATGGGTTCTTTCTTGCTTTTCCGGTTTTCTTTCACAGCTCAAGAACATCAAATATAAGTGAATCTGAACCCAGATTTGTGAGTGTTAATGGTTATACTGGTGTCATATCCAGGGTGTTGAGTATCAATATTGAAACCTCAAACTCTTTTCCAAGGATAAACAGGATTAGATGAGGATGGATGGCTGGGTGGATGGATGAATGGATGGATATTAGGTAGGCAGGTAGGTAGGTTAGTCAAGAATCACAAACAACCAACAAGAAGAACAACTGACAGATGATTGCTCTAATATCTACCATCAGATTGAACTTTCCAGAACAGTTCACTTGCTCTTAGTCACAGCACCACCTCCTGGACAGTCAGTAAACTGCGCGTGTTATTTCCTATCTGTCCGCAGGGGGCAGCACTGCTGTCAACTCGCTGATGTTTACTTCCTGTGTTCGGGTTCTCTGAGAAGGGAGGGATGGTTCAAACAAAACGTTTCACAAAACTTGGTAATGTCTGATAAAATGCATCAGCCACGTTCTCTAATAGATAGGTGGATCAAAGACAACAACAGTTTGGTTGAAAAATGGAAGGTAGGTGGACAACTGTTAAATATATCTTATTTAATGTTAGCCCTTGGCGTGATATAGTTTTCATGTGCCTGAGTATAAATTTAGAGCAATAAGTGCAGCCTTTTTACATGTCTGGTATCTAATACTATCATTTTGTACTTAGATACGTATTGTTGCTAATGCGTATGCTAACTAAATTCCAGTTCTACTTATGAAATACAGAGGTAATGAATGTTGTCAGTACTTTTGCTTTTAATTCATTGTTTCAGCAACAAGAGCGAAGTGGTGGCTCTCTGAGCCGAGACCAGAACCAGTCCTTTCTGAGAGGTTATTCCACCGACTTTCACAAGCTTCTAAAGAAAGTTCAAGGTGCTTCATCAGCCTTAAAATACAATGACATAGCTGGTTGAGGTAGGGAAGCCTTCTAAAGCCCTCGTTTTCCCTCCTTGTCCCTCGGCTGCAGGTATCCCCCCACATGCAGATCATGCCCAGTTGGAGCTGACAGTCGTGAACAACGCCTGTGTGTTTCTCGCTGTTCAGTGTCAGTTTTCAGAGGCTGAGTTGCTCCTCAGAAGAGCCATGGAGAGGGGTAGGTTATGAGATGATGCCAAGACCATTATAGATGTAGATGTATCGATTGCGTCGGGATTGTTTATATTTGACATTTATGGCCTGTTTTTATGCATCTCTACAGTACTACAGTTGAAAGACGACCCCGTTTCAGACCCTCTGGTGTTTTGGAAAACAGTTCTCAAATCAGTGGGAAACAGTTCTTTGAATTCTTTTGTACAACACCTTCTTTGTCTGCAGTGGGTGATTTGGTTGGCCACCTGTCAAATGAAATTTATTCAGGAATTTCAGGTATGATCTTTATGCTTACTGTGTTCTCAGTTATTCTTGTTTTGTCTATTTCCAAGCAACCTGGTGGTCTAATCCACTTTCTGTCATTTATTTAGTCAGATGGAACAGAGTTCCTCCAAACTCCATTAATTTTCACTTGATATCCTTGCTGCATTTTTTGTGATCTAGTCTATCACAATATTTTGTCATTTAATTATTATTATTACTAAATATTACTAACATTAATATTACATGAATAGTCACCATTGAGGCCATTTCCAATTTGGGGAGGTGGGGGGGGGGGGTATTACAGACTGATGGTGTTTTGTTGTGATTCTGGTTATGACAATATGAAATAAAACCTGTTGCTCTGATGCAGGATGAGTGGTCCGCTCTGCTTGAGGTGGTTTCTAATGGAGTTGGGGACCATAGGAGTGATAGAACTGAAAACTCCTCAGACACTCCACTACTGGTGACGGACCCAAGACGGCTTCTTGAATTACTGCAGATCTGTACTGTAATTGCTCGAGGTCAGAAGCAGTCATGTTTTTCAGGCATAATCAATTTTAAATCCAGTTTATTGTGATGCAGTAGTGGACTCAAATAATGAATACAGATGACACTAACTGCATTCAGTGGCGTATCACTTATGATGTATTTGTTTTATAACAATTGTAATCCCTGGTTCAGATTATGTTATTCAGTTTTATAGCGCGACTTGTATATTTTCTTCTGACAAACAATTATAGAAACATCAACTGAGCACTAGTAGAAAAATCTAAACTGATGTGTCGGGGAAATGTGTTTAAGGTTTAATAAAGATCATTAGCAGCTCCAAATAGCGCTATTGTTGAAAAGTTAAGTCATTAAAAAGTGAAGTTAGAAGAACTTGTTTGCACCCGCACACTGATGAAGTATCATATAAACTCTTCTTCTTCTTTTCCTTTCGGCTTTTCCCTTCAGGGGTCACCACAGCGAATCAGTTGCCTCCATCTAACCTGCATCTGCATCCTCTTCTCTCACACCAACTACCTTCATGTCCTCTTTCATCTTTCATTACATCCATAAACCTCCTCTTTGGTCTTCCTCCAGGTCTCCTGCCTGGTTCAAAATGTATACAGAGCTTATATTATCATATAAGTTCTTTATACATTAATGATTCATATGTTTATGGACAGAATGTAGTTTAAATATTTACTAACATTTTTGGGATGTTGTGAAACAGAAGTATTTATTTACAACTTTAATTGTCTTGACCAATGATTTAATAAGGTTTATGTTAATCCTGTTGTGTATATTTTGTATTTTTACTTCAATCTGTGTTATATGCTGCAACATAAATTTCCTCTTTAAGGATATAAGCTACCGGTATATGATGTTGAGCTATTAATACCTTGTGTTTGTAATCCTGATTATTTTATCCTGTGTTTTTCTGTTGTCTGTGTTTTCTTTAGGTGCAGAAAAGTTGAATGAAGGTCAGAGTTCAGAGGCCCTGCCCGACCTGCAGTCAGCCTCCTCCCTACCGGCTCCTAGGTCTCTGGTAGCATCCACACACCTCCTGTCGGGTGCCTGCCTCGCTCATATGGTACACACACAGACAAATGTAACGTCTATCATATGCATGCATGGATAGGAGTTTTGAACATTTGTATGCAATGAGATTGTGTGTTTCCTTCCAGAGCTGTCCTCAGATGGCATTGCAGTGTTACAGGAAGGCACTGGAAACAGACTCTCGGTGTGTGTGTGCGCTGTACAGGAGCATGCTGATCTACAGACAGCTGGGCAACACGCAGGCTGAGATTCAGGCTCTTCGTTTGCTGCACTCTGTGAGTGACACAAGTATTCAGCACATACAGGGAAAGATGCCTCATGCCTATAAAATGCACATGTCTAAACACTGTACATCGTAGTTGTTAAACATATTCTCTGCCTTATTTGTGGAGTATCTCATTGCAGATGGGCCACATTTGGCACACGATCACATACTCATGTAAACTTTCTGACACATGAAACCTCTCTTGATTCCACAGACCCTCATGTTGCCCACAGAGTCTGTTGTGGCTGGTACAGATCTTGTCTCCCCAACTTTATTGCTCTGCAGCCAATCACTGAATAGTCTGCTGTTAGTTCCCTCTGCCCTCTCTGTTCTTCACACTCTGGCCCAGAAATGTGTGTTCCATGGAAGGTAAGAATATCAATGTGGAGCTCAGGCTTTATGGAATTTACTGACAACTGATCACTACTAAAAACTAGAATATTACAGACATAATGCACACTTAAGTTGCAAACTGATTTTGCTACTGCTTATTCAGGGTATCGGAGGGTGTTGAGTACTATTTGGACCTACTGGCTTCTCTTCACTCTGAAGATCAACATGGAGTAAGACTCTCAAAGATGAGATAACTTTGAGAACTTAGGATTCATTTTTTGCATTCCCCTTGCTCATTTGTTACAATGTTTTGACCACAGGGAACTATACTAAACTCATTTTTATTTTGTCTCAGGTGCATTCTGAGGCCCCTTCCCTCCCCAGGTTGCCTGAGCTTTACCTTGAGGCTGGTGCTGCCTTGCTCATGGCCCGGCGGCCCACTGACTGCATGGCTGTATGTGACGAAGTCATCAGCACGACGCTTGAGCTGCTGCCAGAGAAACTGGTGTTGGACAATCCGGAGAAGTCTGAGACATCTACCGGGGATGCGGGTATAGAGAGAGACGATAGGATGGCAACGTTGCTGTGGGTCGGGGCTGCCTACCTCCTCTTGGGTCACTGCCACACTTACCTTAAGGACTGGAAACAAGCTGTGACTCACTACACGAGGTCTGAAAGATGAAATGTGCTTTTATCGAGCCATTTATTATTTGACTTCAAAAGATGCTTTAAAGAATGTACTCATGTATTGCAGGTGCATCAATCTGCTGGTAAAGGTGCGGTTTAAAAAGAGAGGTGATTATTTTCTGACTTCTTTGATGATTTGGAAATAAATAGTTCTTATTATTGGCCTCACAGATGTGTTGACTTTCTGCATTCTATTCTGTTGATTATTCTGCTACAGATTTCCAACCACAGATACTCATTGCAGACATGGCTGGCAAGCAGGCAACAGATCTGTGTGTTCTCCAGAGGATGAAGGGGCTTTCACTAGCTGGTAGGGGCATCTGCTTCTCCCACACAGACCAAATAAAAGATGCACTTAGAGATCTTCAGCTCAGCCTTCACACAATCCCAGGTAAGTACAACATGTATTTTTTATTCCACGGAGCTCAGACTTGAGGAATCTATGTTTTGCTACTAGTACATGATTTCATACTGTGTATATTGTCTCAGACTGTGTGAGTGCAGGACTGTGGTGTGGTGAAGTAATGTGGAGGCTTGGCAGGAGAAGAGAAGCAGCAGCTTGTTGGGAAAAAACCTGGAGCTTCAACACACAACCCTCAGTAGAGTAAGACACTTTTATCTCTGAATTCACTCTCATTGTGTTTTTGGTTCATATTGCACATTATGCTGTGGGGTATTTTAATACACCTCATAATGATATTGAAATAATTAACCACATTCAATCACACAGGTTAGCATTTGAAAGGCACTGTTAATAGACATGTTAAATTGAATTAAGCTTTATCCAAAATCAAACTAATAACCCTGTTAATGTAATGGTTATTGAATTTGCAGCAGCCAACCATTTAAATCTATTTTCTCACAGACTTCTACTTGGATCTGCTCCAAATAATACATCATCTTGGATAGCAAGCCACTAAATATACCTTGATTTTATTTTCATCAAGATCCATTCATTAAATTAAGAAATGATCTCTATCTTGCTAATGTAAACACGGTGAAAAAAAGATTAAATTTACCCTCTCCCTTTTTTTAGTTTATAAGAGTTTATTACAGACCCAGATATTAAAATGAAATTGCATAAAACACTAAATGACATTCATTATTAACTTTAACGATAAAGGAAAATAAGAACCACTACAGTATACACATACACATGTACATCATCATTTCCAATCACATATAAATGCAGACATCTGCATATATACACACACCCTTTAAAACCTAACTTTTGAAAACTTATATCAATTCCTCTACAGCTGTCCTTTTAACTACTGTCTACCTTTTATTCCGCAGGAGTCTTTCTTTGTACCTCCAAGAACCCCAGACTGGCCCTTTGTTGGACTCCCTGGAGCTGCAACACAGAATAAAGGAACTCGGTCCTGTGGTGTCATCTTAGATACGTATGCTTGAATGGATCATCTCTCTGTCAACTGAGGAACTGAAGCCTTGCCTTCAACACAAATGGGTCTTATGGAACAATAAAATAAAGCATGGTTAAAGGTCTTATAGTGAATGAGAATGATAATTAAAACTATTGATGGTGAACCTGGCAGGTGGTTCAGGTATATATATATATATATGTACTTTATTAATTTCAGATGAAATTGCACAACGCATTTATATATAAAATGAGCTCTCACTTTGTATACATTAAAGGGACTTTTTTGGACCATCCAATCTCAAAGCGGCCAAAGTAGTTGTAACAGTGATGTCTCTGTGGTTTGTGATGTGCTGTATTCCCCCACACTGCGTATGTGGCGCCGGTGCACTGGGGTCGCGCCCGGAGTATCGCCTGCATTCGGCGGCGGTAGGCTCCAGGACCCCGCAACCCGCGACGGCGGTTTCAGCGGTTTGAAGATGAGAGAAGAAAGAAAAAAGGAACAAGCATCCCGTTTGTAACTGGCTAAGTTTCCACAATATTCCTGTTGACGTCAGACCCTCGGGTTCTTTCATTGGCTTACGAGTTTGACGGAGAACGTCCAACCAATCAGAATGAAGGATACATCCGTCTCATGGTATAACAGTAAAGAAGACCACGGAAACTGCTGCTCTTTCATGTGATATCGGAGGACGTTCAACAACGACAGCCGGCTAATCATAAACATTTAGCTAGAATTTCTGTATTTATTGATAGTAATTCAAGTGGACGACAATGGCCTCGGGAGGGGAGTAAGTAGAATTATTTATTATTACTGTAACGCGTTTCTATTAACAGTGGCTATCTGTTAAATGCCTGACGTCTGATCAGAATACAGCACCATAGTTTATTAAAGTTAGCACGATTGCTAATACGTAACCGTGTTTGCTAGCATCAGCTAATGGGGTCAGCTGCTCAAGCCTCCGCACTTTTGTCTAGCGGTTGGATAAGCTAAATAAAATTGATTGACAGTGGCGTATTTTATTCAATTAGCTATTGACAGTTCTATATCTGCGTGATTATCTTTTGAGTTGCCACCATTCAGTTAATCTTGCCAGCTGTGTGGCAGCGACTTGACAAAGCACAGTCATTGCTGCCGTGTTTGAATGCTAACCTTAGCTTAGCAACATAGTCAAGGCCAGAACCATCCACCACACATCGACAAGTTGGCCTAATCACCGGCATATAGCCTGTTTTCAGAATTTGCTTAAAATATAACTGAATTGAGTAACATTATGAATCACATCACTTTACGTATTAGACTAGGGGAACCAGCCAGTGTTTACGAACTGAAAAACCTTAACTAACGTTAGTCATCCAGTTCACGAAATGTGACGAGCTGCCTCTGCTCTTTACACCAAAGCTAACAGGCTAACGGGGCTATTCATTCTAAATGATCTACAATTAACTTTAGCTTTAAATCGCTGTTGGCTAAACAGTCGTGAAATAATAACCTTGCTTTATTTCAGTATTACTCATTTTCAGTCTTTGTCATCAAGCTAATTTATTAATGACACGATATAGTTATAAGGTCTGGCTCGGACGATCCTACGTTGCTAACAAAGTTTTTTTTCCTATTCTTTTGCTGTGTCATCTGGGCTCTAGTCGGTTAGCCTAAAGGCTAACCATAGCATGCTAACAACATAATCGAAACTGCTAAACCGTTCCAAGAGTATTCTAGATACTCGTGGCACTTTCATTAGAAATCCTGAAATCTGGTCACTTTTTCACGGCATGTTGAATGTAAATATTATGCAGATATTTAGTATGTGACGTTAGATCATAGTAAGTGGCTATACGACATGTTGCGCTTGAAGTTATACAATACGTATTTATTATGAGTTTTATTGTTAACAAATAGCAAATAATCACCTTTCTACGGTAATTAAATGATAAGAGTGAGTGTGTAAGCATTTTACTGTGTTTCACTAAACGGAAGCATACAAAAGCTTACATTTAATGAAGTGTTTTTCAATTTCTTATAGATGCAATCATAAAACATGGAATTGCGAGTCAGTGGTGTCGAATACAGATATTGTTATTGTGAAGTTACTTGACTGTTTTGAGTACCTGTGTGTAATTGTTCATCAGTCATTTACAGTGTACAGGAATCAACTTCATTTTAAATCTATTTTTTGGTTTCTAATTATTTGTTTTTATAATGACAAATAAAGATCTTGCTTCTTTCTTCTAATCATAGATCCAAAAATGATGACTTAGCCACTGCTATTCTGAAACAGAAGAACAGGCCTAACAGGTTAATTGTTGATGAATCCATCAATGAAGACAACAGTGTGGTCTCTCTGTCTCAGGTAGACTCTCAAAACTTTTTTCCCCGCACATTTAACCGTTTGTCATCTTGAGCATTGTTACTATGTATTGACACAAGACATACTTACAAATCAATTTGTTTCATTCTTCCAAAGACCAAGATGGACGAGCTGCAGCTCTTCCGTGGCGACACAGTGCTGATGAAGGGTAAAAAGAGGCGAGAGACTGTGTGTATCGTGTTGTCTGATGACACCTGTTCCGATGAGAAAGTTCGCATGAACAGGGTGGTCCGCAATAATCTGAGGGTGCGACTGGGCGATGTCATCAGGTGGGCAAAAGCACACCTATTTGGAAAAGTCTATTCAATCTTTAAAAAATGGTGTTAATTCTAACATATCCTTCAGCATTCAGCCATGCCCTGATGTGAAGTATGGAAAGAGGATCCACGTCCTTCCAATAGACGACACAGTGGAGGGAATAACTGGCAACCTGTTCGAGGTTTACCTGAAGCCATACTTTTTGGAGGCTTACAGACCAATCCGCAAAGGTCAGTCCAAATTTCCTGTTATAACCAAGAAACCCCAACAATTTCTGGCTGAAGAAATCTATTTTGAAATGGAACATGCAGAATAAAATAGTAATTTGTCCCTTTTTCACCATGTAAAGGTGATATTTTCCTTGTCAGAGGAGGTATGCGTGCAGTGGAGTTCAAGGTGGTAGAGACCGATCCCTCTCCCTATTGCATCGTTGCTCCAGATACAGTCATCCACTGTGAGGGAGAACCTATCAGGAGAGAGGTGGGTATCAGGAACACACACAGTACAAGGGTGAACATTACAGAAAATTAATCATGGAACTTTTAATATCTTGTTTGAACTTGCAGGATGAGGAAGAGTCCCTAAATGAAGTGGGGTATGATGACATTGGGGGAGTGAGGAAGCAGTTAGCTCAGATCAAAGAAATGGTGGAGCTGCCTCTTAGACACCCTGCACTGTTCAAGGCCATAGGAGTGAAGGTAAGGCACTGTTTTAATGTGCAAAGAGGAACAAACTGTGGCTTTCAATTGATTAATCAAATTAAATGGAGCATTTGTTGCATAAAAAAAAGAACAGCCATTTAGTTTTTAATCAAACATATGTTTTGTTTTTTTAAATTCAGACATAAAATGTACTTATCACCACTGCAGCCCAGAGTTGTGTAACAATCATTTGTGCAGGAATGACTGGTGGCAAATATCACTTAAGCCAGATATTGTTACTGACATGTTTTCGAGTCTACATGTGTAGTATACATGATGTATACCATATTTTGAGTTGTAAATGCACTACCCCACATGTCACGTTCTCTTGTTTTTTCTTGGTGATCATTGTTTTATTGACTTTGTGTGTAATGATGTTGCTGTTAAGTCAACTCAAATGAAACACGGAAAAGTTCTGTCTCCCTTGTTTTTTTTAATGCTTTATATTAAAATTCATGATTTAAATTTTTCAGCCACCACGTGGAATTCTGTTGTATGGACCCCCTGGAACAGGAAAGACCTTGATTGCCAGAGCCGTAGCCAATGAAACGGGAGCTTTCTTCTTCCTGATTAATGGTTTGAATGCCTATTTCAATTTATTTTTTCTACATGCTTCCTGTTGGTCAGTGTTATTTGATGATTGCGTTTTGTTTGTACCTGATGATACTGCCTTTGTGATGCTATTTATTTTTGACAATTAGGCATAAGCAATTATTAGAATTATCCAATTTGGTTGCTTGGCTATACTGAGTGGGTGGATGTCTTCAGGAGCTTTATATGGGAATATATCTTATGTGCTCCAAGTGGTATAACTTTCCCTTTTTGCTTTTCAGTTTAATATAGATGTTGCAACTCCCAAAATACAAATTGTTAGGAAATAGTCTAATTGTCTTTCATACTCTGTGTCATCATTATTAGAGTGAAAGGGGCTGATTTTTTTTAACCTTTCATGTTGTGTTGTATATACAGGATGTTGTACTCTTGAAATTAAAATGCTTGTCTCTTTAGGTCCTGAAATCATGAGTAAGCTTGCTGGAGAGAGTGAGAGTAACCTGAGAAAAGCCTTCGAGGAAGCAGAGAAGAACGCTCCTGCCATCATCTTTATTGATGAACTTGATGCAATTGCTCCTAAGAGAGAGAAGGTGAGTGGGTAGAGAGGAATGTAGTGGTGGAATGAATAGCTGAATAACAGCACAATATCTGATCATAATTTGACTGAACACTATTGTATTTACTCAGATTGTACAATAAAAACATGTCTAACTAGGTGTACTGTCTTGCATTGAAATAAACTGTATAGTAAAAAAATATTTGTTTTTTTATCCCTTTCCTTATTTTTGGGCAGACCCATGGAGAGGTGGAGAGGCGCATTGTTTCTCAGCTGCTGACTCTTATGGATGGTCTGAAACAAAGAGCTCATGTCATTGTCATGGCTGCCACCAACAGACCCAACAGCATTGACCCAGCACTCAGGAGATTTGGTAGGTTAACTGTTTAAGCATGTCTCGGAAAGTTTCCAGCAGTGGTTTCAAGCTTCTGATGAATATCTTACAATGCACAGTTCTCCCATGGACAATAAAAGGTCTGCCTCCATGTTCTGGAAGACACTGCTTATTTGCCAATTGGTAAAGAGTTAAGCATGAAAATATGGCCTGGTTGATCAGATTGTGTCTAGTTACTTATGTATGTTACACCAAGAACTCATTCACAACTGGTAAATTCAGATGTAATTGTTGTTTAATGACATCATTCACGGTATTATGCTACTCAGCAGTGTTACGACAATAGAACTAAAGATATTTGATACATATTTAATTCGAAATTAAATTGACTCCTGGTTTCTTGGATAAGTTTCTGATACCTGCAGTTCTGTACATCTCTGCAGACCTAATGTACTAACATGTGTGTTTGAATCACCACATCCAGGCCGTTTTGACAGGGAAGTTGACATCGGCATCCCTGATGCTACTGGCAGATTGGAAATCCTTCAGATTCACACTAAGAATATGAAGCTAGCCGATGATGTTGATTTGGAACAGGTTAGTACATGATGCTCATGTATTAGGTGACACACCACATACCTGTTGTCTGACTAGTTGTAAAAGTCACAGTATAAAAATACCTATAATTTCTAAATAAAATTATCCCCAAAATTACACTGAATTCTATATTATTTACTACTATGGAATCTGGACTCATTGTTGCACTGTCAGATCATTCCAGTGGTTCCCTTTTCTTTTGTAGTGGACTATCATAACTCATGGCCAGATTGAGACACATCCAATACTTCTGTTAAAGTAATTCAGAAGGTCTTTATAAATGATGCGAGTACACATAAGCTAACAAACAGTACTTGAATACACAAATGTCATCCATTTACACAATTAGCGGTATTCATTTCATTGGCAGCATTCATGCATAGTAGAGGACAGCAGACAGTGAGACGTCATTGTGTTTGCTTTTCTGCAGGTTGCCAATGAGACTCATGGACACGTGGGTGCAGATCTCGCAGCTCTCTGCTCAGAGGCCGCCCTGCAGGCCATCAGGAAGAAGATGGACCTGATTGACCTCGAGGATGAGACTATTGATGCTGAAGTCATGAACTCTCTTGCCGTCACTATGGATGACTTCAAGGTGACTTTAAGAACTGTGACATGCTCGCTGGTATTTGGCATACAATGGCCTTCTGAACCCTTGCTGACGTGCTCCGTACTGTCTTGCAGTGGGCTCTGAGCCAGAGCAACCCATCGGCACTGAGGGAGACGGTTGTTGAGGTTCCCAACATCACCTGGGAGGATATTGGTGGACTGGAAGATGTCAAGAGGGAGCTCCAGGAGTTGGTGCAGGTAAGAACCCGGACACATGATATCTGAAAGGGAAAAATATTAGGAAAAATACAGTGTTTCAAAGTTTCCATCTTCTTAAACTCAGTACCCAGTGGAGCACCCAGACAAGTTCCTCAAGTTTGGCATGACCCCGTCCAAGGGTGTGCTGTTCTATGGTCCTCCTGGTTGTGGTAAGACTCTGTTGGCAAAAGCCATCGCTAATGAGTGCCAGGCAAATTTCATCTCCATCAAAGGACCCGAGCTGCTCACCATGTGGTTTGGAGAGTCTGAGGCCAACGTCAGAGAGATCTTTGACAAGGTAAGAATATTGTTATTGCATCTGCTATAAAGTCAAGACCGAGTGGAGTCATTGTCAATAAGCTACAGTTCATCTGCAGAGCAAGCATGTTTGTGTGTACAACTAATTTTGTTATCAATAATGTTCGCATTGTGTTCTAAGACAATTTTGTGTGTTTGAGTTCAGGCTCGTCAAGCAGCTCCATGCGTTCTCTTCTTTGATGAGCTGGACTCCATAGCCAAGGCCCGCGGTGGCAATGTTGGAGATGGTGGTGGCGCCGCCGATCGTGTCATCAACCAGATTCTGACCGAGATGGATGGAATGTCCAGCAAGAAGAACGTCTTCATCATTGGAGCTACAAACAGACCAGACATCATTGACCCTGCCATCCTGAGACCTGGTCGTCTGGATCAGCTCATCTACATCCCTCTACCCGATGAGAAGAGCAGGATGAGCATCCTGAAAGCCAACCTCCGCAAGAGCCCCATCAGCAAGGTGACGAGTTGCTACTCAAACAGAATTAGTTGTGTTTTTCCATTAGAGCTGTTTGTATGAAGGACTTATTATTCAGCTTGTTTCATGCAAACAACAAATTGCAGCTAGATTACATTCACTGTTCCTCTGATGAATTATTTATATGAACAAATATTAAGTTTGCTTCATGAATGTCTCCTGTCATGGAATTAAATTAGAAAAGTGGTCGAGAAACCAAATTGTAATTTCAGTTAAAGAATCAAAATGTATTAAACTTTTGATTTTGGTAGGATGTGGACTTGGACTTCCTGGCAAGGATGACCAATGGCTTCTCTGGAGCAGATCTGACAGAGATCTGCCAGCGGGCATGTAAGCTGGCCATCAGGGAGAGCATCGAGAACGAGATCCGCAGAGAGAAGGAGAGGCAGACCAACCCGTCTGCTATGGTCAGTGGTTGATGAGTGTTGTCGTTCTGTCTTTCATAACTTCACACTACTGCTCTCCTGCCATGTCTGATGTCCTACATGTCATGTTGTCATGTTAATAGGAGGTGGAAGAGGACGATCCTGTGCCAGAGATCAGGAAGGATCACTTTGAAGAAGCAATGCGATTTGCCCGTCGCTCAGTCAGTGACAACGACATCCGCAAATATGAAATGTTTGCTCAGACTCTGCAGCAGAGCCGAGGCTTTGGAAACTTCAGGTGCGTTTTTCAAAGTTTAAATCAGTGCTAGGTAGCTTCCTGGTTGAAGTCAGTGCAGTGCAAAGCATTCTTCAGATTTGGATTCTGTTGTGGTTAACAGCCACCCTGAAATGGCGTTAAATTGAGCTGTGGGATCAGTTTTAGGTTAGTCTTCAGTCTAGTTATTACACATAATCTGACTATCATCCTCTGCCAGAAACAAAAAAATTTAAATAATTTTTTTTGTAGTGCAATGGGGGAATCACAAATTTGTTTTTGAAAGATTTTTGTAAGGAGCTTAATTATGTTAGTGATATTTTCCTTGAATCAGTGATTACAGCAGAACTAGTCATTAATTCACACCTCAGAATGGCTCAGGAAGAAAAATGATCTCCATGTTATTGATAATCCTCCCATTACAATGAATGATTCTCCCTCTTTCAGGTTTCCCTCCAGTGCTCCAGGCGGCACCGGTCCAAGTCACGGCTCAGGAGGAGCAGGCAGTGGGCCGGTGTTCAATGAAGACAATGACGATGACCTTTATGGATAAATGTACACTACCCCACTGAGGTCACACGTGTACAAATTCTCACCAGATTCCACATTTTTAGGACTTTGTGTTTCTTTCATGTGTTCCTTTTTTGTATGAGTTTCCTCGGAGAAAGCATGTAGCCGCTTGATTTGCCCTGGCTTTGTTGTGGGTGTGGGTAAGGGGATGTTGGAAAAGGAGGTTCAGTGGACTGATGGGGAGGGACAGGGGGGGTGGGGTGGGGGGTTGTTCTTGAGTGGCCTCATTCTCAGTATATCACAACCAACGTGAATGGCTTTAGTAATGGGATTCTATGCTAGACTATAAGAAAGAAGAGAAAAAAACATATTGATAATGACTTCCTCTTTTTTTAAAATAAACAGTAGCTTATAATGTATTACAAATTTGTCAAGGTTATGTTGAAAATAAAGTCTCACAAAATTGGAAGAATTATGGTCTGTTTGAAATGTCTTTATTGATGGTGTAAATGTAAAGTTTGTTTCTGGGCATCTGTAAAAATGTTCAAAATCTTAATGTTGCACATGTCCTATTAAGTGCATTTATAAAGACGACATGGAAAATTCTAGTTTATAGTGTTACTTTCATTGAGGTCTTATGGTTTTGCAGATATGGTAATCATCTAAATCTGTCAAAACATTTTGAAAAAATTCCAGGGCCAAACAACACTGATCAGGAGAGGAGTGGCATTATCTAAATTTTACACAAGTCATGCATTTAAGTACAACTACTGAAAATGTCTTGGCTGTTACTATGCAACCATACATCATGTGGTCCAAGTTAATATTGGGGTAGTTCTGACATTGACCACATAGTGTCACTCTGCCAGTAAAAGAAAAATTATGGTTGTGGATAAGTTTTTTCCCCCCCACACTGCAATGTCATTGAATCTGATTGGAAAAGGTTTAAAGCAGTTATATCACTAATTTGAATCACTTCTTCATCCCAAAAATAACACCTTTTTTGTAGTCAGGAAAATCATTGTGAGATTCATTCTGAGCCAAAAGATTGCATTCCTGGTATGTGGTCTTAGTAGGGATCATGGAAGGGGAAATGAGGATGCTCTGCATCTCTCCAAACTCTCTTGCCATCCCTCTGTGTAAAAAGAAAACAAAATAAAAACAGTTGTCACTATATGATGGTTTGTTTACAGCATATGCAATCATACCGATCAAAAATGGACCGAACTTCCTGCAGTCTAGACTCGGTACTCTCATGAGTATCCTCTGTACACATTTGATTCATTGATCCAAAATAGGCTAATATTTTATTCATGCAGTAAGGAGTACAAAAACATCTAACTTATTTTTAACCGAGATGACTTCAGCGTGTTTAGAAGCCTAAGTCAGTGGTATTTAAAGGCAGTGTGTCGGGAAGTACTTCCTGTTAAGATCTTATGAGGTGTCAAACTGACAAGTGACTCACCTCGACTGCCGGCACAATAAAGCGCTCGTTGCAGTTGAGGGATCCAATCAGCTTCATTTCATCTTCTGACAGGGAAAAGTCAAACACTTCTAAGTTCTGCTGGATCCTGGAAGGTGTCACACTTTTAGGGATACACACAACACCCCTCTGTACATGCCATCTGCAAAAAGGACACAAAAACAGCAGCTATAAAAGAATTCAATATGTGTGCTGTTGTTGAGGAGTTTGTTTCTTACCTCAGTATGATCTGGGCAGGTGTTTTCTGGTATCTCTGTGCTATAGCACCCAGTTTAGGATCCTGTAGCGGACTGGGTTCATCAGGAGAGGCCCAGGGTCTGTCACCGCTGCCCAGAGGACTGTAGGCTGTCACACAAACTGCTACCGAGCTGAAAAAGAGGAGACTCAGTTTCTGACATGATGGTAACATTTGACCACATTCACTTTAAATTAGTGAAATGTTTCAAAGTGTTTTACTGTAATCACCGACACTGACCGACAGTGAGACAGAAGATCAGCTTGACATAAGTAGGGATGACATTCTACCTGTCGAACAATCAGACATGCAATCATTGATTTTAAGTGTATGCCTGAATTACAGATCACTTTAGGAAATAAAACCCCATCATATATAATAGGAACAACATACCTGGTTGACCACAGGTTTATGTCTGGCTATGCTGACGATCTCATCAGTCTGCCTAGCATTAAAGTTGGACAGTCCTATAGCTTTGACGAGACCTTTGTCTACCAGGCTCTCCATGGCCACCCAAGTATCTTTGTAGTGTGTGTCGGAGTAACAAATACCCCCATCGTCTCGCCGAGGCATCAACTCCTTCCCTCGCCTGAAACACATACAGACAAAGGACGCATCAGCTAAACTGATTTAGAATATTTCAAGTCAATCATCATATCAACAACCTCAGCGAGACAAAATGAATTGTGTTCAGCTTCTCACTGAAACGCCATGGGCCAGTGCATAAGGTACAGGTCCAAGTAGGAGAGACCCAGATGGGCCAGGCTGGTCCTGCATGCTTCCTCAACATCATCGGGATCATGTTTGGTATTCCACAGTTTGGATGTGACAAATACCGCCTCACGACTCAGAATCTGTGGGGGAAAGGATCGCGCTCAGTTCAGAGAACACACACACACACACACACACACACACACACACACACACACACACACACACACACACACACACACAGGCACACATACACACATAGCTGGAACACGCTTTCATTCATTCATTCATTCATTCATTCATTCATGCAGTTATTCATTCGTTGTCTAGAACCACTGATCCTTCTCAGGGTCACACTAAACAAAAGAAAGAGAAGAAATTGCAAAAATGTGTAATCTACTAGATTGTTATTAGCAAACCCAGAATACTGTATGTATTAAACTCCATAACCTACGATTCAGTCTGGATCTTCAACACAAAACACTTTCTTCTCTTGGCTTGCACGTAACTAAAATTTCAAAATACTCAGAATGGTGTGAAAACTGATCAGACTGTTTGCTTAAACAGAGATAACCACCAGAACAAGTAAGTGATTCCTGAAACTGTTTTTGTCAAAGACAACTTTGTTTCCAAGGTCAAGAACAGACCTTCATAATCCATGTGTGATTCAATCTCCACCAGTTTCTCACCTTTCCGGGGCCGACTCTGAGAGCCAGACCTTCTCCCACCTCCTGTTCGTTGCTGTAGGCAGCAGCACAGTCAATGTGTCTGTATCCACAATCCAAAGCTGCCAGCACCGCCTGTTTCACCTGAGAACGTAAGAACATGCAGGAAGTCCAAACATAATTAGAGCTGTAATCACCAAAAGAAAAGGAAAGCTGCTGGTACCTGTCCTGGAGAACTCTTCCATGTTCCCAGTCCAACTGTGGGCATCCTCCGCCCTGTGGAGAGAGTCACAAAGGTGCTCATGTTTCAACCCTCGCCACCTGAATGACAATGAGACAGTTTGTGAAATTCTCATCTGTCAAGTCCTGGGCAAACGGCACATATCATCGTGACCATGTCGTCACGTTTAGTAACTGATTAATTTTACCCTCTGACTTAATGAACACGGCACGGGTTAGGTGTTCCTTCACATCCTGTGCAGAAGACTCTCAGTCATCATGCACAGGTCAACCATAATATTAACAAACACTGTTTGTCCCTTATTTGCTGCCCAAAACAGTTCTGACCCATCAAGACCTCCACTCAACAGAACATCTGAATGTGTGTTGTGGTATCTGGAACCAAAACTTTTTCAGGACTTCAAGGAGTAACAGCTCCTTCAAGGCCTGAAATTTGTGAGGTGGAGTCACCATGAATCGGACTTGTTACTTGATTGAGATCTGGTGGAATTTGGTCAAGTAGTTTCCTGATCTAGATCTGATGGATGTGCAGCAGTTATATGTAGCCACATACACCTTTCTGTTCTGACACCTTTCTATTTGAATAGACTTAAACCTGTTTGTTCAGTAGCTCTCGGTTGGAATCGTACAACGCGGGACTATTTGCTTCCCACGTGAATTGATAAACCTTTGCCACTCATTGGGTCACCAGTGCCCTTCTTGTGATCACCTCTGGTAAGTGCCAACCTCTGTAAACTGAGAACTTCCAACAAGACCTGCAATTTTGGAAACTCTGTGACCCAGACAAACACTTCTGCTTGCCAATTGTGTCTGTTTCAAACACATCGACTTCACACGTACTGACAGCTGCTGCTGTAATGAGAAAATCAAACATTCGTGTCACCTGTCCTGTTCTGCAGACAGAGCAACAGTAAAAAAACAAACAAAACCCATTTGCTGACCTGCTTGATCTGAAAAGTGTGGTTCAGTGGAAGCATAAACTCCCTGCGAACCCAGAAATAGCAGATACATGTGTATGTCATTAGTCACAGCGTGGTGTTACTGCAGCACTCCGGAGCCTTGATTCACTAATTGTGCGCTCTATCCTTGTCATGTGATGCACAGACACACAACCCCTTCACCAGCAGTTGTTTCATATGATCAGTCTCTAAATGCAGATCGCCCACTCTGACTGCCTTCTGGCCCAGCACCAGCGTATGATTGACTAATGTTCTACATTAAGTTTAAATAAAGTCACTCAAAGTTGCTATATTTTCCCATCTAACCTTTTTTTCATGTCAGTGATCAGCTAATGGTTAGCCACCCATCTGGATTTTGGAAGACTGAGGTCAAAGTCCATCTTTATTTGTTTTTCTGTACTTGCCATATGTCCAAACTCCACTGCGCTCTCAGAGGAGCACACAGATGAACATATTTTGCCAATATTTTGTTCCAAGAAAATGAGAATTTTTGGAACGCAGATCAGTTTGTTCACATGCATATTCATATCTTAGTTACATTCAGGATTTAATGTCTGCAAAGCACAGTTAAAATCTGATCATTTATATTCCTGTGATCTCAACAATCTATATATGTTATCTGATCAGCTGCACAAAGGTAATCTTCTTTCCTAAACATCACAGTTTATTTTTTTATTACCACAGACGGACTCGTAATGCATTGTAATCAAATATTAATGTCATGCAAAAATGTACAAATTTCCACTTTGTGACCAATGTGTTAGGATAATGTATATAGGTTGGTCACACCTGACACAATGCATTTGAAACGATACAAAAAATAACATAAGATATACTTTATTGATCCCAAACTGGGAAATGTACATGTTGCAGCAGCATTAAGAGAAACAGAAACAGGGAGAATATACATAGAAAAAAATAAGGCATAAGGGGAAAGGGAATGATAATAATATTAAAAATATTAACAATAATAATAATAATACCCTAGCAAATATTATCAGAAAATACACCAAGGGAGCAGTAGGTAGGTCTAAAAGTGCCTGGGGACTAAATTGGGATTAAATACTGTATCTTAGCCAAAGACACGTCAGCATGTAAACTGGGAGACTGAATCACCAACCTTCTGATAAGCCACAGCCGTCTGATAGAATGGTACCCAAATGTAGATATGGTTCCCAAAGCGCAGAAAAATACATCTGAGGGGTTGTGAGATGATTAATTTTGTCGGAAATATTCAACTGTGCTACATACATTTGTCTTCATGTTTTTGACTTTTATCAAATGAAATACTGAACACAGTAGATGGCTACCAAAATTAAGATCAAAACCAGACTAATCATGTAATACATACATGATATGTCTGAGTAAAAAAAACATATTTGAACACCAGTTCACACATTTTTGCACACATTTGGTTTATTTGTTGTCATTTTGAAAAAAAAAAAAGTCATAAATATTGCAAAATGCACATAAGCAGTGACAGTTTTTCAGCAGCAGCACATGTGAAATCTGGTTGTAGCCACAGTCCAATGAGGATATGAAGATGTCAGTATCTTTATGACATAAAAGTGAATTTATCAAAATGTTGCATCCAAACAATTACACACGATATACATGACCTACCAAGGCTGTTTGCACACACCGTACTCACAGAACTGTCAACTGTAGGAAGAGCTTTCAGAGCTCCCTGCAACTGAGACAGAACAGTTGATCCAATACTAAAAACCTGTTTCTTAAACAGAATCTTCCACTTAGAAACCAATGCAAAATTCAATGTACAGATGTTACAGAGAACAGAAGCAGGTACCAAATCATACATCAGGACTCCATGACTCCAAAGCGGAAACTCCAAGGGAGTCTTCTTTTGGATTTGTTCACAGTAGCACCGAGACATTGGCTTTGAAAATGGCACGAGAGAAAGCAGAATATTAACAGTAAAACTAGGTTTTCCAGAGAAATCTTGATCTGCTGTTAAGTTCTGAGAAACTAAATGCTAACTCTCCTCTGGGAAATCCAGCTTGTACTTGCACGGCACTTCACAAGGATGCATTAGCAATATTCAACAGTTTAGACTCAAACCTTACCTCCCAATGTCCCTAAAGTGTCCTTGCTTACATACAGTACAAAATAGTGGATGAGTTTAAATTGCTTGTTTGATTGCAGTTTTTCCATGTCCACCACCATATGTCTAACACAACATAGGGCATTGTCTGTTGTACACTTAACATGGCTGGTTGGTATTATCACAACAGGGCTAAGGCACCTAAATGTCCCTCAGATAGAAGCAGGTCTGTTCAGTTCAGAGGAGCCACACGGCTCAGAAGAGAAAGCACCTATATTGTGTACAGATTGTTTTATCCCAGCTTGCACTGCTGTTGCATTATTTGATTGTCATTCCCAGACATTTCATTTCATTAAATACGGCTGAGGCGCACCGTTATTTATAATTCAGAACTTTGTGTCTCAGAATCCGTCTTTTATGGGAGATAGGTCTGACTAATCAGTAAACAACTCACAGAAGTCAAGCACAATGCTTTATTAGACTGAGAGAAAGACGAACGTAGGTGGTGGGTGGTGGGTTTTTGGGTTGGATTGGCTGGTTCTATTAAACCCCGGTTTGCACCAAACACAGTGAAGCTGCTGGTACACAGGGTAAAAATAAATATGATTTGAAGCTTCCTTTGAAAAAGAATACACAGGGAAAAAAAAGTTCCTTTTAAAAAATATCTCATGCTTCATCCTCTCACAAAGAGATAAAGATCAGAGAGTTGGACGGCATATAAAACCACTGTTAAATCTGTAAAAAACACAGTTAAGAAAAGTGGATTCGGTAAAAGCTATGGCTGTGCTGAGCCCTGATTTATTGTTCCGGGAATTGTGTGTGTGTGTGTGTGTGTGTGTGTGTTTGCCCAGTCTAACAGACATAAAAACAAAAACAACAAACACAATTAATTTCCTCTAGATACAGCCATCAGTCTTGGAATCCTTCCCTTATTGGCTCACGGTGAAGTCCCTGCAAACAACAGCGTCTGTTCAGTGCTGCTTGCATTAACACACGGGATCGGGATGGGAGGTGATAAAGAAGTGATGAAGGATGGTGTGTCGTAGTGGAGGGGTGGTGGGTGAGTCCTCTTACGACTGGGGGAGGTGCTGTCTGATAATCTCTTTGGACTGAGGGGGGATCCTGTCGGGGAAACGGACAGAAAACTCCACAATGAGGTCACCGCGGTGTGAGGGGTTCTTGGGGTAAGGCAGACCCTCCCCTCTGAGGCGCTTCGCCGTCCCAGGTTTGATGATGTCGTGACAGGGCAGCGAAATGATGCGGTTTTCTAGAGTGGGGATGCTAACTGTACAGCCACACAAAGCCTGGAGGAGAGAGGAGGAAAGGGTTAATATCTTTGGTTGGCATTAGAGGCTAAATCCATGAATAACTTCATGATTCAATGAACTAAAAAGCTGAGTTCAACTTTCCTGAGAACACCAGACTAACAACAATTCTTCCACACATTTTGTGTATGCGTGTGTATCTGTGTGTGTGTGTGTGTGTGTGTGTGTGTTCACCCTGTGTTTGTGTGCATGTGTGAGAGACAGTATACCTTCCAGGGAAATAGTTAGAGCATCTACCAGATCACCGTTGGGTCGACCAAACACCTCTTGGATCAGGAAAACATGACTTGGCAGTGGAAATGTTTTCTGGTGTGTGTGTGTATGTCTGTGTGTGTGTGTGGGTGTGTGTGTGTGTGTGTGTGTGTGTGTGTGTGTGTGTGTGTGTGTGTGTGTGTGTGTCTGTCGATGTTGGAGGGGCCACACATTGCACAGGGGACTAATTTTAGAAGCGGTCTCATAGCTGGGGCTAATGAAGTGAGGCAAGAATTGGCTGAGCTCGTAAATAGTTGGAGGGCTTGTCAGCTGGCCTGGCAGAAAGAAGAGCGAGAGAGAGAGAGAGAGAGCGCGTGCACAAAGACACACAGACACACACACACACACAAAGCTTCGACTGCTTATCACGATGCCTGGTGAATCCAGTCAGAGCGTAGTGAAAGCTAAGCTAAACATAGAAACCTGTGGTTATCACGACTTCACAGACTCTCCAATGAGCATCTTTTGCCAGATTTGCACTGAATAAACAGAATCAACTGTATCCACAAGTCTGTGAATGAATATGTTGGTGAATAAAAATATTTTTTTTATGAGAAGCTTTTCTAAGCAGAATGATTTGCTCCATAAAACAAGGCCAATGAATAAAGTCCCTGTGGAGACAGGAAGACGGCAAACCAACGTGAATGGTCTAAAATTAACTGGGATTGGGTTTGACAGGGAAGCAAGTGACAGAAACAATAAAAGGAAGGCAAATGAGGAAAAGTAATCATTAAAGCCATTTAAGGGACACTAAAAGTAGGGACTTTAAGTGTGATATTAGGGTGTCTTGGTTGTCAGATGGTTGGAACACCCTGTGATTACCAGGTCCCTGGTTTTGAGTTTAAATGATTTTGTCTCTTTTTTCTCTCCGCCATTGTCAAAACCTGAGCACTGTGAAACTGTGATGTTAAATCCTGTAACAGTTGTTTATTTTAGTATCACAGACATTATTTTCCTCACACCATATTATGTAAAACCATCCAATTCCTTGGTAGTGGAAACTTCATTATTTGCTATGGATGGACATACAGTAGTTCTGACCATTTACAGAAACACGAGACTTTCTATCTGTATTATGTCAGTTAGGCGTTGGTTAGTAGTTCCATGTCTCTAAAATCAACAGTCCAGGATTTTCAATTTACAGATTTCAAGCTTCAAGATGTGAATTATGATCCAGGGCTGGATACAACTGCACATCATGGAGGATCACACTTACTGGTCCCAGTCTGATTTTTGTTTTTATCTTGTTTGGTCTATTTAAATTACAAATAGCTTGATCTGAGAATGTTCAAGAGAGTGAAGAGGGTGATTCAGACTTTAACCTAGACCTACCTCAAAATTATATAGAAGATGCACAACATTTTATTCATTGACTTTGCCGATCAAGCACTGATCACATGATCTTTCTATGGTGCTTAAACTGCCACAATGACACTGTTGTTATTGGCATTTGTTGGAGTTTAAGTCGTTGGATCAACCATTTGATTTTAAATAATATTTGTGTGGTTCCAGGAAGAGGAAATGTGTAGAAGACTGTACAAGATGCCAAAATATGAATATTCTGAGGACCCATGCATTAACTTTATATAAATTAATTTCTCTTTTATCCTATGACAACCAACATTAAAAATTAAAATTTCCCCCCACATATTTTTTCAAAAACATACAGACTACTAACATCATTCATCTCAAGGAAAACCATCCCACCATAATGTAACAGTGATGGCACATGCTTGACCTCCGACCCTCGGTCCGTATCATTATGTTTCCAGTGTAGTAAGACTGCAGGAGGATTTTCTTGTCTCGTCTGGTGCTTTCAGGGACATTTGAAGTTCAGTCAGGCAGAACAGCTGCTTCAGAGGCAGACAGTTTTCCAGCCGTGACATCAGCCTCCTCTTATCCATCACATACACGACATTGGGAGGTGATTTAACCCTTGACCTGTGTCGGAGACAAGTGCTCATCCCCCATTACCATCAGTTCCATTCACTTATACACGTCATGCACACACACAGACATGTTGCCATGACGGCTGACGCACACGGCTTCCTGATCCCAGTGCCCACTGATTGCGTAATCCTTAACTGAGGTAACACTTCTCTGGAGATGCAAACACACACACACATACACGCACGCACGCATGCACGAACGCACGCACGCACGCACGCACACACACACACACACACACACACACACACACACACACACACACACACACACACACACACACACACTTGATTTTTCTATTACAAAGTCACATCCTGAGTTCTGCAAGTGTGTGTGTTTGGATGTGGGTTTTGCTGCTGAGCTGAATGCAGGGGTGACAGGAGCTTGAAATACACTTCCAGACACTGCGGAGGCATCATTAATGCCAGGAGGAGCCAGTCTAGATGCAGGGATAGGTTGTTTTCCAAGGAATCAACATGTTATATTTGTGCTGAGCTCTCTAACTGCTTGTGACGGCTGTCGCGGTGAAGCCGCTGCAAGGCTGGATGCTGCCTTTAGCAGAATCTTCTAGGAGTTTATAGTGCAATCAAATGAGTGGTTTGTGGCAGAAGGCATACTGAAATCATAATGTATTTCAATAATTGTACCCACTTCAGCCATGAATCTCCACTTAGCACTGAGTCACAGCCGTCCACTTGTTCTTGTACATGCTGTGATTTTGCGCCATTGGAAACAATCATCTTGTGTGCTAGATGCTAATATCTGGAGGTGCATTGCATACCATTAGTCACACGAGGCAGGTCGGTGTGCAGCGCGTCGCTGCTGCTGTGTCTTCACTGCAGCATCACATCGCTGGTGAAGCAGAGCTGAGTGCAACAGCGGAATATGAGCTCTTATTTGCTTTGGATACCAAATCATCTGACCCACTTCCCTAATATTCCCCAGATATCCCCCCCCCCACCCACATCATCACCCCCCCCCCCTTCTCTGCACCATACTTCAGTCCCTCATCTGGGTTCTGTTGGAGCAGATGATGTAACTGTGGGAGTTATGCAGTGTAAATGTAAGCATTTCTGCAGGTTTGTGCGACTCCCGGCGCCGGCTTTATGCAACTTGACGAATCCAGAGTGCTTTCATTATCAAGGTGGTCCTAATGGATGTGTTGCGTGCTGTCAGCCAGCGCTGCTTTTAGGAGAAAACGGTACAAAATTACCTTCGTTGGAGTACAAACAGACCCCCTTGACATGGAAGAGTCTTTGGGAACATCTACTATTAACCTGAGCATGCAGTGTTGAGCTGTGAGTGGCAGCTCTAATAGAAACATTAAGGCTGGTGTGATTCACAGACAAACAACAACACTGGGTTGTACTCTTTGCCCTCAGGAGAGCAACTAATTTTAAACGTCCTGCCAGTAACAGTAATGGCATCCTGGATTGCCACAACTATCACACCACATCTTCATGTTTTGCAATATAATTGAAGATGTTAGAGTGTGTAAGCATGCATGCATTGTTATGCCTGCGCCTAGCGAGGCTGCGTGTGTATTTATGTTCATTTATTCAGACAGCAGTGCAGAACAAGTGAGGACATTGGCTCCGTGCCGGTCACACAAGGACACCACATTCCTGCTACTTCTCTCGCTTTGCAGTAACTGTGCTGTCACACACACACATGTACCTCACACACATTAAACACACTAGGTAACCCTAACCTAACGCTCGTCACACATTTCCACCTCGTCCACTATTTCTCCATGTTAATGAATAAGAACGAGGTTTATCTGCTCATCTACATGCAGAACATGGCAGAGATAGAGGACTGGAGAAAGGCAAGACATAATAGAATAAGGTTAGGTAAAGTGGACAGACGTACCTCTCTCAGACTGATCTTGCAGTTATATACTATATTGGAACCGTCCCTCCTGAAGTGAGCGTGTCCTTTGTCTTTAAGCACAAAGGCGATGTCAGCTGGAATGTTCTCAGGGGTCTCATCCCCCTCCTTTGGAAAGGTGATCTTGGTTCCTTCCTTCCAGCCTTTCTTAATGATAATGTTGAGGATCTTGTCCTCTGTCCTCATGCTGCGCCCGTCCGGGTTCAGCCTCCGGCGGGTGATCTTCATGCGTTTAGTGCAGCCGTGGAAGATCTCTTCCAGCGAGACCTTCAACTCATGGACCACTGGAGGGTCTTGGTGTTTTCTCCCTGTTCCCAGGCGCTCCGAAGGCACACCCCTCCTCCTGCGGCCCTCCCCCGCGTGGCCATTGTTCATCCCCCCTGGAAAGCCAAATTGCCTCCCAAAATGAGTGAAGGGGTCGTCATCGTCCATGTCCACGTCCTGATCCGCGTCGTGGTCGTTGTGGAAGGAGAAACCGTTGGTGCGACCGTGACGATTGGAGCCGAAAAACATGTCGAAAGGATTGGAGCCACCGAAGAAGGAGGCAAAAGTGGCATGGGGGTCTCCATGGAAGGTGTAGTGGTACGTCGAGCTACCAGGAGCTCCTGAAGAGCTACTGCCTCCTGTCTTCAAACCTGAGGGAGACAAAAAGCAAGAAGAATGAGGGAACAGCTAAAAAAAACACTGATATGGAGTTAATGACTGGAAGCAGGACCCTGGTCAGAAAAGGTCATATGTCACAAAAAAAATAATGGAGACTGGAGACCATGTGGGTGGCAAATATCTCACAGCATCATTGATGGGGCATCTGTGGTGGAAGAATTAACCAATATCTCCGCACAGACCTCTTCAGTAGAGAATGAAGACTATACCGCCATCACTGCTGTTCATAACTCACACATAATTATCTTAAGCCATCTGTCTTTTGGGCAACAACACACACACACACACACACACACACACACACACACACACACACACACACACACACACACACACACACACACACACACACAAACAGTACACAGGCAGCAGACAAAAGCAATATAGGTTGTAAGTGTTGCTGACACTAAAAATAACAATCAGACACAAATTCCTCCACAATCACATAACTATAAAACTTAGAGGAAACACACTGTTATTACTTCAGCGGCTGAAGCCCACCAAAGTCCTCCACTGTGATATTAAATGTCTGTTCTGAGCTACTTCCTCCTCACCTTCCTCTCCCAGCTGATCATAGACGGCCCTCTTCTTGGGGTCGCTGAGAACCTCGTAGGCCTCTGCGATCTCCTTGAACTTCTCCTCTGCGTTGGCGTCCTTGTTCTTGTCGGGGTGGAAGCGAAGCGCCATGCGTCGGTAGGCCTTCTTGATCTCCTCCTCGTTGGAGCCCTTGGGGATGCCCAGGGTTTTGTAGTAGTCCTTCCCCATAGCGGCACACAGGCATACACTCTCTGGACCGGGAGCCTCCTCTTCAGCTCTGGCTGTGATTGATCACTGGTGAGATAGAACGCTATAATGTTTGTGCAGATTCTCACTCATCCTAATCAAGGCAATCCTAAGAATAGAAGACCGCTGAACTTCTTCAGTTAGAACCGAGAAAGTGTTTTGGATGAGATGAGATGTCCTCAAACTAAAAAAGAACTCCAACTGTATCCAAACTCTCAAGGTGACTGCTGGGAGTCTCATCATACTGCTTCCAGACGGACGGCGGCCAGAGCAGCAGACTACATGTGTCCTGGCTGCGGTACAGATTGCACTCTTACCCCCATGAAGCCGGTTTAATGATAGCTTGAACTAAAAAGACATAATAATAATTTCCCTAGCTGTTACTATGGATACATGGTAGCTGTGCTGCTGATGTAGAACACATAGGGATCCCCTTCATCTGCTCTATCAAAGGGCTTCTCCTTATCAGCTCAGCCAATAATGGCTTTCTAATGTTTTTCTAATGGGTTCGTTTATTTCAAACGCTCTTATTTTTAGATGTGATAAAACCGGTTGATCCTCCTGTCCGAACCAGAACCCACTTTCAACGACACCTCATGTCTGAACAATACATTGATCCTCTGCACAGCCATGCTGCCGTACATAGAGAGACCCGATGGTTATTGCAAGAATAATTCAATTTAATCCGTAATTTACACAAAAAATGACTACAAGAGCATCGATTGATAAATCCAAGACGTTTCCATTCTATCCGGTACAATGAGAATGAAGCGCCAGCCGCTGATGATGATGATGATGATGATGTCAAATCAAATGGAGAGAGAAAACCCTACCAGAACGCTCAGCAGTGCTCCAGGACTAGTCTACAGCAGCATGGTCCAGGTTCTGCCTCTGTGCCTCAGCCCCGGTATCTGCCTGCCTTCAGTGCGCCTCACCGCGGAGTCCTTATAAATTGACGTCAGGATACCGGGAGGATCGCATGTTCCGAAATAACCGGTGAGCGAACGCCGAGGCGCGTCTGACGTCTCAGTGGAAAACCTCGGGTAACTTCCATGCGCATCCCCCCCCCCGCTGCTAAACATGCGCGTAAAGACGGGCTGCTGACGGGATTTCTATACATAATACAGCTCAGAGAATGTCATATATATATATATATATATATATATATATATATATATATATATATATATATATATATATATATATATATATATAAACTCATGTGATAAAAGTCGTTATTGGCCAAAAAAACCCCGAATTATCTTCTTACCAAACCAACAGCTTTGTTGTGTTCGATGCCCAAATCAGATCGACCAGCAGCCACCGGAGCCTCCAGTGGGCTGTCGGTCCAGGAGAAAGTCAGCTGGACTGAAGGAATTAGAAATTCATTCTTTAATTAATTAATTAATTAATTAATTGATCTCTCTCGCCCTCTCTCTCTCTCTCTCTCTCTCTCTCTCTCTCTCGCTCTCTCTCTCTCTCTCTCTCTCTCTCTCTCTCTCTCTCTCTCTCTCTCTCTCTCTCTCTCTGTATGTGTGTGTCTGTGAGTCTGATCGTGTCGTGGTGCCTAGATTAAGTTGATAAAAACACTGCTGAGTCATGTGATGACTCCTTATACACACACACGCATTTTGTTCTATCCAGGATCTATTCTGTATCTATTCTGTCACATCCTACTTTCCCTATAATATTAACACTACCTAACATCTGACATGTCCCATCACTCCAAACTGAAACAATCCACGAAACTTCCCATCCTGCCTTAAATCCCAATCCAATCCGGCAGCTCATCCTTATTTCAAGTTCAACAAAATCAAACCAATAACTTCTCCAAATGTAAACTCTAAAATTAACCTTACAACTGACACACAAGGGGTCCTCCCACCCTGTGTGTCTTGAGTTTATGCATTCATTAAATACTGACGTGTTGAACCCTTATTTAACCAGCTTTTAGGCATCATCATCATCATCATCATCAAAGTTTAAGGTATATCGTCCTTTATTGGTGCAAGTAGAAATTAAAACTCAAAAACTGGCTGACAAGTAAGTCTTGAGATGTTCAACGCTGGGATTAACTGTTAATTTATCTTTGTCCTAATTTGGATTCAGACCAACACCTCAGTTTAAATGAAATCCCAGATTTATTGATCCCACCAAGCTTATCGAGATGAAGCTTTAACTTAAAATTCCCTCTCAGTGCAGGTTCTTATTCATAAATCATTGTGGGGATTTGCAGCAATCAAACATCCTTCTCTCCCCCGACATCTGATTGGTGTCTAGATGAGATCATCAAGTAGCACACAAAACTTTAAAAATTATATACTTATTCCAACACCACTGGAGTCAGTAACCATCAAGTGCATAGAAAAGTAGATTCAACAGGGGGGGAGGAGCCCCCGCTCTGCTTGGTTGATGTGAGAAATAGAGCGCGAGAGAAATAAAGAGTCATTTAAGATTGAGTCATCCCTCCCTACTGGACTGGTGAGGAGGTGAATGTAAAGTGGGTGTTCTAAGTGGAGGAGTCTGTCTGACACATGCATATATGTACAGTATGTATGTGTGTTTATATATATAAATATAAATATATATATATATATATGTATATATGCACAGAGATTCAACACAATGAAAACAGACCAAGAAGTTATTTTCAAGAACGCAGAACGACACTGTTGTGTGTACAGCTGAGTGTGTGTGTGTGTGTGTGTGTGTGTGTGTGTGTGTGTGTGTGTGTGTGTGTGTGTGTGTGTGTGTGTGTGTGTGTGTTGTTTGGCAGCAGGGAGGGACTTAAACCCAGTGCAGCTGTTCCAGAAGAACAACTGCTCAACAGTGGAGTGTCAGTCTGTTCTGCCACTGACAGACATTGGAACATGTTGAAACGACCTGCAGCGCACTGACAAAAGGATTTGCTAAAAATGGGCTCCCAAATCTGTTTGTGTCAAGTGAATATGTACGTTACACAATCAAGCCTTCTCACTTATTCCACCCTGTTTGTTCCACGTCTGCATCAAGAACCAATGATGATGACATTAGGAGCGGATCCACGTGCTGCTCTGATGCTGAGTGTGCACCGAAACAGTCTAGGAACAACTATTTCTGACCTCATGCTGGGTTTCCATAGTGACATTGAAAATTGCTAGACAGTGAGGTGTCTGCCAGGATGCTCTGTCTCAGCAATGGGTCCTCTGAGCACGTGAATGTCCTTATGAGTGTGTGAGAGAGCGAGGCAGTGTATAAGATGATGTACATATCCGAAAGCACATTCTTCACATTAAATCAGCTTCTTCAGCATTCTAACCATCAAACCTGAGAGACAAAGGGAGAACAGTAGGTCGGTTAGGTCGTACCAGACAAAAGTGTTGACAGAACACACTGGAGGCTGCTTAATGTAAAAAAATGAGGCAGCTGTGATTGTTTCTGATCAGCTCCCACCTCCTCTCACAGTTTCAGAACACCCCATCATTTCCATCTCGTTTCTCACTTCTACTCTTTCTGTAACCATAGAGACCACCATCGCCTGAAGAGAGGTTTCATCCCAGACAGACATAGTGGAGTCAAATAAGGACAGTGGATGAACACAAAACGTGTACAAAACCTAATGGCTAAATGCAAAGACTCCTTTTGTAAAAGCCTCTTTCGATCAGAGAGGTGATGCAAAAATCAAGCTATACTATCATGCTAGACTTTTTAAATTCCTTTTATCGTGTAGTAAAATGTGTTCTGCATTGTTTGCATCTCTTTGCCCACTGGCTCTACAGCTCAGTTTGTAAAACAGTGAATATGACCTGTACACGGAGCATAGTTTAGACTCCTTTCTCTCAGAGTACAACATATTGTCTCTGCCCACTGGGATGAATTGGTAAATACCAGCTGTGAGACATTCAGTTCCTTTTAGTGAACATGTTCTTTTGTGTTGCCTAGCTCTTTATTGTAGCTCCCTCCTCCAGTTGCAGAAGAAACTCATTCTTGATTACTGACTCACGGAGAAGCGTTTGACATTTATAGTCAACGCATAACACAAGCAATATCTTCAGGGTGCACAATGACCAGAGCATAGAGGGAGACGTGGTGAAATGAACATGTTAGTGAACTGTGATGCTCAGTGAAGTCTGGAAGTCTAATGATCTGAATTACTCTCAGCCTTTGTCCTCAAATCCCTGAGAAATCATTTATTGTACGATTAGTTTATTGGTAAAATATGTTTATCAGCTGTTTGCATAACTAAATCAACCAAGAACACTTGGCTCAATACGGATATTTAGCTTTTTCAAATATTTTTTTTTTTACAAAATGCTGTAAATGGCACAGAGTTGGCAGCATTCCCCAAAAGAACCATTACACATTCCTCTTGGACATAGTCCAGGGTTTACCTGCTGCCTCTTCACAACCCACCTGAGGCATTCCACCAAGATCAAACCTGGTGACGGTGAATCTACTCTAGAACCACCCAGGACTTCTGAAGGCACGACTGGCTTTGAGTTGTGTTTGGGATCAGACACTAAAGCTTCATCTTCCTCACAGATGATCAGTTTCTTTTAGGCTGTCCTGATACTTGATGGAATCAATTTTATCCACTGAGTCACAGCCTTACTCACTGTGGTTCCAGTTTCTTTCTGCATGAGGTGATATATTGGATACTGGCTATTTTCCCCCTTCAGAACTAATGGTGGAACAGTATCCAAAAATATCTTTGGCTTATCTAGACGGTTTTGGGTGCATTAGAGCCTGTTTCATTTGGGTTTACGGTGGTGTACATCTTCTGCACCTTCTGAGCCTTTAAGTCAAATGTAAAGCTGCTAAAGTGAGTGTATGAAGCTTGGCAGAGTGTTTCAACAACATTTATTTGAAAATGTGCTCTTGTGAGGTATAGTGTTCAGAAGGTTGATAAAAGTAGCAAATAAAACCCGAGATAAAGCTGTTCTTGCAAACAACTGATTAATAGCATATTCTGCCAATAAACCTAATATTCAATCTGTATATACAAGCTCCAACACGACATACCTGTTGGTTTAGTAATACAAACATTGTCAGTAAGTTACTGCTCAGACACTACTTTATAAGGAAGTTATTTTAGTGTGGTACATTGTAAGAAGTACTCTGTGGACCTTCTAGTGGGCGTCTATTTCCAGCTTTAGTTTATGAACCAACGGAAAGAACGATGAACAAAAGAAGGAACAACAAGAGAACATGGTCAAGAAGCTTTAAGAAGCTCAGCAAATAAAGATAACTTGTCTTTGGCAAAAACAAGGAAAGCACTTCTGGCCGGACATAAAAGAAATACTGGCAAATGTTCAGTTATGAAATGTGATCACTTCATAAAGGCAAACAGCTGTGATCTGTTTGTGCACAGAAGAAAGGATTCAGATTTCAGATTTTACCATTAAAAGATAACCTTCAGGCATTAATCCCACTGCAAAACAACTTTCCTACCGCGCCCCCAACCCCACTTTAAGGAGGTCTTTCTGAGAGTAATAATGGGCCTGTCAGATAGGTCCATTAACTTCCTCCAAATCTTCTGTGGATTTCAGACATGTGACACAACCCACTGCCAGTGTTAAATACTGATTCATGATTTCTGTTTCAATAAATATGTGCAATTTCCACTTAAATTATTAATAGAACAAATTTGTCCAACGCTGGCTGACAATTACATTAAAAGCAATAAGGCATAGACATGAGAGAAGGAAGTGCAAGTAAAGACTGGGGTTGATAGTTGATTATTTCTTGTTCTTCTTATTGTCTCCATGGTCCTTCATGGTTACCAGCCAAAAAAGGACTTTTCACACATGTGCAGTGAGCTCCGATGAACAGTTTCTGTCACACAAACCTCTTGTAGGTACGATATGCAGCTCTTACTGACAGATCTGTGATGACTGTTTCACTATATTGTGCTCCAGATGCATTTTTATCCTTAGAACAGGTGTTTCCTGTCACTGTGTTTTCTAATTCTCCAGCATGAGTGTCAGGATAAGTCATGATTGGCGGATAATATGCAGGTATCTGACGTCATGGTATAGGAGATTGGAGAGAAGGGCCAGCAGTCGAGGTCCATCTCGGAGACAGTGTCCGGGGTAGCGGATAAACTGGACAGCTTTATTCACACAATCCTCTAAGTCAGCGTAATGCTTATTACTTGGCATGGCCTCCAGCGTCCCCAAGATCTGCATCCATGTAAAAGACAGGAAATACAAGATATTTTTAGGGGAAGAGAACAGATTAGGTAATGATTACAGCTGCAGTTCTTTTCTGCTTACTTGTTGTGCTTTCGCAGAGAGCTGAAGGTCAGTGCTCGGCTGAAGACGAAGCTCCGTCTCTGATGGCACCTGGACTGCAAGGAATGCAGCCAGACTGCGTACCACGACCCTGAACCTGGGTGTGAAGCAGGTGTGCATTGATTGGTGGTTTACTAATGATGATGATTTAACTAACCAACTCTATTTTGCTTACACAATATTGCACAGAGATGTTAGCACACCTGTTAGACAGAGGAGACCTCCTGCCCAGGCCTATAGCTCCCAACAGCCCAGAGTTCAGTCGTTCTTCTCCCAGCTGAAGCAGCCTGGTTTGCAACCTCAGCAGACCCATGACGACTCCGGACACTTCGGTTTGGCCTGACTGTGGCTGCATCTGCTCTGCTGAAAGGTTCAGCGCTTTGTGCCACCAAAGAAACAACTTGGCTTCATCACCTGGTCCACTATACAAAACATAAAATGGATCTAAAAATGCTGTCAAAGCCCACAGGGTGACAAGTTTGACTTTAAAAGGCATGAGAGGTAAACAAATGAGAGAATGAGTGGTCAAACCTGGGGAAAACCTGATTTGTCCACGTATTAATAATAGCCAGAGTCCTCCTCTCATTGGCTGCGGTGTATTCAGTGTTGAGGCGCTGCAGGATGAAGGCGTAGAGAGTCAGGAAGCTGCCTCCAGATTGACTCTCAGAAAGGAAGTCATCCACTGTGAGCTCAGGCACCTGCAGAGATGCCAACACAGGACCCCAACCAACAGACTCCTCCTCAGCTGAAAGACAAACAGAAAGTTTAACAACGGAAATACCACCCTGTGGCTGTACACCTTTGTGCACCAGTCCAATTTCAATTCACATTCATTTATCAAGAGCGTAACTTAAAACTCAATATCAGAAATGTTTCCACAAAAGTACCGAGAAGTCACAAAGCAGGAGTTTTGGTTACCATGGTTGAAGTACGCTGTGACACATGCTTCCATGATGCGAGTCATGTGCCGTACTGATGCAAGACAGCGGGAACAAGCTGTGAGTAGAGGCAGGATGGGAAAGCCCCTCCCCTTCCTGTCCAACCAGGTAATGACATGAGCGACAAGCGCTTCGCCTGTTGAGACGCCCACTCCATTAAGCAAAGCCAGAGCATCGCTGAACAGGCTGCAGAATGCCATGTGCCTCTGCTCCAAACCCGTCTCTGCAGAGTAAGAAAGGGAGACAGCAGTACAGCCAAGGTACTTAAAGATCTTGCTACTGATGGGTTTATAATGTTGATGAAGATGTGAGATGACTCACCTGGTGGGTTGAATGTGACAACGCCCTCCAGAAGCGTCTCGAGCTGAGCCTCCAGGCTGCTGAGGCTGATGCTGCCTCCCTGCTCCAGAGTCACCAGAGACTGAACACACCAGCTCACGAACGCCGAGGCCTTCAGCGTCTCCTCCTGACACACGGGTGATTATAGGATGATCCATTTTCATTAGTGAGTTAATGCCATATAGAAATATATGATTAAATATATATCTCTGTTTTTTTGTATGATACACTATAAAAGATATACTACAGTACCCAGATTGTAGTATTTTTTTGTTGGTATTATGAGCCTATACTTCCAGAAACACCTAAATTTTTAAGTTAAATTTTTAGGCATTTTTTGCATTTTCTCAATTAATATTTAGGCTTTAAACTATTCATGACTTAATACTGAGTTATATGCAATTTATGTCATTCCAATCCTCTTAGTTTTGGAGATGTGCATGCACCCTCCCACCCAGAGCAGTGCACATGTAGATTTGTGAGGATAATGAATTGATGTCGTTATTTTCCAACATTAGGGCATCATTTCATCATAAATTGCTTAATGATGTTATGTCCAGCCACACCATGAACTGTTCATGATGGATCATAAGTTAAAGAATTTTACATTAAATTATAAACTGAAGAATTTTACATGACTTCATGTGCAAAGTTATAAATTATTGTAGAACCCAGTTAATTAAATATGTGATATACAGTATTTATACTAAATCATTAATCGTGGATGTGTTCTGTGATAAACTAAGCCCAAAACTTGACTGAGTTGCCACTCAATGTACACAGAATACTAAAAGGATATTAAACTTTAATGTACCGTAGCTCTAAACACAGATAGACCTCCATAAATCTGATTTGACTTGTAAAACAAAAAGGCCTGTGTTGTCTCACCCCGTGTGGAACTTCACTGGGGCGGGGCTGGAGCCCAGCAGCACTGCGCAGTAATTTCAAGAGCAGCTGAGGTGCAGAATCAACAGTAAGCAGCAAGGAGGGCGGGTAATGGGTGCTGACATATCCCAGAATGCCCTGGTATGAGGAGAGGTCCAGTTGATGCCAGGGGAGAGAGGTGGACTGGACCAAGAGACTCAGCAGAGGAGAATCCTGATGTTAATAGAGGGTAAAAAGGAAGAACAAATGAAGAATTGAATATGTTTTACCCTGATGTGTGATAACACATTCTGGACATACCTGTTGACTCAGGATTTGTTCCTCCTTTGCCAGAAAAACAAGCATGTATAGTAGATAGACTAACATGGTATGTGACTCCTTTTGAATGTCTGGATATGTTGTAGCTGCGGGGCGCTTTTGCAACTGGTCACTCAGGACACTGAGCCAGTTAACTTCACATAACACCTCTCCTAGGAAGAGGAAGCAACTCTTGGGACTTCCTCTCTCCACCTGCAGGCACCAGAAGGAGGGAAACACACTCAAAACACAGAGGAGCAAACAAATCAATTATATAGACCCCCAACTGACTGCACTTTGATTATTTATTTATTGGGGTAACGTGTTATTTTATTTAATGCCAAAAGTACATTTATGACTAAATCGCTACGGAAAAAATCCTATATTTCAGTAACTTTCTGTAATGTTTTTTCTGTTTGCATATTGAAAATAATAGCTTTACTTTAAATCGTCCTGCTTATTTTTACTTCCTTTTTTGGTATTTATTATCTTTCATAGATAAGCAAACCACAATTCTTTAGGATTTGATTAAATGCCTGGGACACTACTGCATACTAGTCTCAAATGATTCACATGAGACAGACAGCTATATCAAGGAAGAGAGAGTTAAGACTATGATTAAGGCTAATAAAAGGAGTCTGGATCCAAGGACCCAGTCTCAAATTAACAAGCTCCCCTGTGTAATACATGTCTAGACTGGGGAGCAGTGTTGAAGTTCGGGGGTTAGCAGTTGAGTGAAAGAACGTCTCACATTAAAGAGCTGCTCCATTAGCAGGGTGTCAGGGTGCAGTTGTCTCCAGGGCAGGCTGCGGAGGTGTGTGTGGTACAGGTAGAGAAGATACTCAGGCGTTCGTGGAGAAGTGCAGCTCGCACAATACTGCATCATGCACAGCCACAGTGCACCTCTCTGACCAGGCAGCAGGCGATCTACAATGTAAACATACAAAAGTTTGGAAATACCTTCCGTGGCACGGACACTAAAGAATGTCAGCACTTAATGGAGAGGATTAGTCAGAACTCACCTCTAAATTTGTAATGCAGTGTGTCAGTGAGTTTAGTGTATAGGCCAAAAAGACACCCTGCTGCACTCGCATCTGTCTCCAGCCAGGGGTAACACTTCAGGTTACTAAAAAACAGACACTAACATTAAGTTCAGCATCGAGAGAATAACAGTACAAACCACTGCCCACATAAGAGGCTTGATTCTGACATGGTTGACTTACAAGATTCTCAATTATCAACATTCAGTATTTAGTTTTAGTGACAAGTATGAAACCATATGTATTTTTCAAAAAGAACAAAAAAACTACAGCGTTAAAAAAAACAACAAACAGGAACAGTTTTGATCCACAGAGTTTTTTAAGAGCTGAGGCAACGTCATGCTTACCCGCCATCATCAGTATCCACAGGAAAAATCCAAGGCTTAAAAAACTTGACAATCTTACTGTGCAGGTCGTGCAGAGCTGTGAGAGATTTATTTTGTTTTAATAGAAACAAATACTGAAACATTTTAATAAATAAGCTGAACCATATTAATGATACTGTGTATTATGAATCTCGATTTTATGATAGCTACCCTTCATAATCTTGCTGCTGCCCACTGACTCTCTGGCACAGCTGCTGTGGTGCATGCTGATCAGACAGCCAATCAAATGGTCCCAGAGCAAAACAACCTCGCTGATGTAAGGAGTCCAGGACGAGTACAGACCGAAGCTGCGGAGGTCCGGCTTACTGAGACGACTCCGCAGGAAGTAATCACTCAGCCAATCAATCGTCTCCTCTGCCTGTTGGTCACCAATAAAATCCCACAGCGGGGTTGGATAGAGAATGAATGTTCGAGCATCCTACGCTTTAATGGGGCAGTTTCAGAGAATAATGTTTGAATATATTAACAAATTCATTTACCTGCTGAGGAGAGAGGCTGATGGAGGATCTGTAAGGAGACACTGAGGGTCGGACTGCATGTCCAGAAACATCAGTGGTGCTCTGTGCTTGTTCGGCTTTGCTCTTGGTATGGCGGGGTGGAGGCAAACAGCCCAACACTCGCAGAGTCACCTTCCAGCACTCTGGACTCAGCAACTGGCTTGAAGAGCCTGATGAAATTCAGACATTTTTCTTTATAGTTGTGGAAAATTAAACACCAAAATCCAGGATTTTTAACAAGAGAGCATTACTTGTTTTAGAACTGTTGCAGATTTCTGCAACTCATTTGGGTCAAACATCAACAAACCAAAATCAAACAGTATCATGTTTGTGTCAGCACTAAAGCCACACAGTACAATCTCACAATCTGATTCAGTGCATTGATGAAATAATTCAGCCAACTTTACTCCTGTTAATTATTTAATTTGCTCTTCCGCTGGTGGGAGGACGAGTGGGAGGCATTCTTTCAGAAGCTTGAATGTGTTTTTATGAATCATAGGAGAAATCTTTAAAGAATTCTTTGGTCTGACATGCATTACAGAAAAAAAAAGGGTAGGTATTTAATAATTATTTCAATAGAATTTAGTTGAAACACAGAGGCAGAGGTAACTCCTTCGGATTTGTGACTTTTCTGTTTTATTCTGTTCTTATTTGAGCTTTTTTATTGAAAACTGTCAGTGAACTACACACTCATTGTGAAATTGCTTTCGCAACTGTCAGTGTTGTGTGTATGTGTCACGTTGTAAAAATAACATTTTTGTACACAGACACACAAACACTTACTGGTCGTGAGCAACCGGAGGCAGTCGCTGTAGTGGTCAGGGAAATGGTAGCACAACAGCCAGGTCCAGTGCTTGGTGAAGAGGTGAAAAGGTGTGAGAAATTCAGGTTCAGGGTCTTGGCCACAGACGCAGAGACCTCCGTGGACCAATTCCAGGAAACGGGTTCTTTCTGAAAACACAGGCTGGGCTTCATTCAGCCACTGACATAAATCAAACTGCAGGGGGAAGAGAGGGAGAAAAAGAGAGGTGGCTGCTGTGACTAAGCTGCCATAGGTGTGTATCATATTCTTTCCATTTGCGTCTCAACTAACTTTTGTGAGCAGCATGAAAATGACGTCAGCACTGTCGAGGTGTAAGGATGTCACCACATCTTGGTAGAGAAAGACGAGCTGATTGGGTGCTGCATTAGGAGTGAAGAAAGGGGAAATGAGAGGGCAAAGACGTCTGTGCTCCAGGATGGTCTTCAGGACACGGCCACACTCCTCTGCATTTCCCTGGATAAATACCTAAACACACACAAAAAAATGTTCATGTGTTATTGTCTTCATGAGCGATACTTTTTATTTCAGACAAGGTGTGTGTGTGTTTGTACCTGTCCCAGAATCTCCACACAAGAGGAGAGATACTGGCGTGTCGGGGGATGTCGCAGTGTGTCCTCACACACGTAAGCGACCACCTGGTAGAAGGCAGACACACCAACATGCTGCACTGTTGGTGATTTCTGTGCTTTATACATATTCACCAGAGCTCTGTGCAAGTAGACACAGTCCACATGTTAGTAAAGACCTTAAATCAGTTTTCTTCCTCTAAAATTGGCTAATTATTGTGATTTAGGCTATGTTTTCTTCTTTCAGTCTGTAAATACTGACGTGATAAAATTCTCAGTGTGGACAGCAGCCTGGGCCAAGCCTTGAGGTGGAGGAGCCACGGAATCTGTTTGAAGCTTCTTGATGTCCCTGTGGAGCGATGTTATCCGAGTCTGCACTGCCTCCTGTCTCTGGACACGCTCACACTACATGGTTACAGAGATCACACATTCAACATAAAAAAAAATAAAGAAATGCAAAAAAAAGTGTCTACTAAGTGGCTTTGCATGTCGTACTGTTACGGCTATGTTCGCCGGGCCCTGGCATGGCTGTCCTCCCTTTCCTTTACACTCGAGGGTCATGGTGACTTGTTCTGGTTGGTTCTTATACAGTACAGGAAGGCTCTCCAGGAGCTCCTGCTCCATCGCCACCTGCTGGGCTTCACGTGCCACTGCAATCCTGACACCAAGATAAACAAGTGACAGGTAATTAAAGTACAGCTTTTAACATGTGTTATTTGTGTGACTGCATACACGTGATGCCCTCCTGTGAGTGCACATATGCAATGCCTTCTGCTGTTCATTTGGAAATGATGAAATCTTTACCTGGCCTGCTCCTGCAGAATGCTGAGGTCCTGCTGTATCAGTTCACCAGCAGCTTTAGAGTCAGTGAGGCAGCTGGTAGGTACGTCAGCCACCGGAGCCCTCTGTTTCTGACGCGCTGGTGCTGGACGGGGAACTGGATGCTTTTGCAGGTTGGATAGTATACGTTCCTTTGCTTTACAACAAGCCACAGAAACACGATTTTAAATTGCTGAAAAACCAGGAAAATGTCTAAGTATCATATTTAATTCTGTACCACTGCTGAGGTTTGTGCAGTCAGTCAAGCCAAAAGTTTGGGTCTGCAAGAACATTGGTTCACTCTGCACTTTTTCCCACAGAGACAGAACCTCTCTCTCATCGTACTGCAGGCGCTCCTGATCCAGATACTCCAGCCACAGTTCCTACAGGAAAATACAAATTGAAATATATGTGCTACATGGTAATAAAAACAATACTGTAAGAATGAGATTGAAAACACAGCACTACATGACTTTCATTCACAGAAAAACTCACCTGCTGTCGTTGCATGACTTGTGCCAGCTTATATGGTTCATATGCTGGAGGAAGTGAAGGAAGATATACTTCCTGCTTCTGCAGAGTCTCGTCATCCAGCCACATAGCAAACACACCAAACAATCTAAAATCAACCAAGCAGCTGAGATGTGAGAGCTGTTAATGGTCAAAGGCTACTGCTACCTGACAAACAACAGAGAGAAGTGTGTGTGTGAGCGTAGCATCAGTGACCTACCTGACCAGCTCTGAGTGCAGCTCAGGAGACGTAAGGTAAGGTGTGTGGGGTTTGTCGGGGCTTTCGTCTCCCTGGCTGTCTGATGAAGGCGTGTGAGGTGGAGGCACCCTGAGGGCCTGGCTGGCAGCATGGTGGAAGTCAGACACTTCCTGTATTCTTTGTCGCAGGTCTCTGAGCAAAGCAGCCTGAGATGACGCCTGGAAGAACCTTCTGCCGATGCATCCACCTGCAACCAGCCTGGCGAAAAACACAAAATATCATTAAAATATTTCTTCAATTCATTGAAAAGGGACAGCAATGACTGTGCATCGTACCCGTACTCAGGTCCTGGCTGTCTGAGGTACAGTTGAAGGAACTTCTGCCAGATCAGGGGAAGGAGGGGGTGGTCAGGGGGCGTGGCCACAGCCTGACACGCCCAGCGGTACACCTGCAGTCGCTGCAGAGATGGTGGTACCGGCAATTTCAGCTTCTGCTGCGCCTTCTGGCACATACACATACACATACTGTTAACACCTTCTATATACAGCACTTGTAACTGTAAATCAAACTACTTCACATTTCCATGCCACAGCTCCACGTCAATATGTATAATATAGCATCTGTAACTACAGGGTGTTTATGTTGCGTTAAATGCCATGCAGTGCAAAATTATTTCACATTAGGCAAAATATTTCTTGCCATATTTCTTGTTGTGAAATGTTAGTAAGAGCATCAGGTGATACAGACTGGTTGCTATAAATAATGATCTGCAAACAAACAACTTTGGAGTCTTTGCTGACCTTTAATGCTTGCTCTGGGGAAACGTTGGGGTCTGACAGGAGCTCATTTTCAACGCAGCGTCTCAACTGTGAATCATCTTCAAACACGCCCTCCATATTCAGCACCACCCAGGCAAACCAAACCTACAAGTGCACAGATGGCATCTGTCAGCAATGTTAACATGAGCAACGGTTCCCACACATACTGGTAATACCTGAAGGCTCTCACCTCAACACTCAAGGATTGGCCCTCTATGAATGAGGGTGTATTATTTCCAGCAATCCAACCAACAAGAGTAGAGAGAAAACCCCGATCTCCATGGTAACCTAAGGCATTCTGTATGAAGTATGAGTTGAGAAAAATTTACATAAACACTGTGCTTGTTCAGTGGAGTAAAATTCTCCAGATGAAAATATTTCATAGGTTGTAGTTGATCTATTTACACTTTCAAAATAGAATTACTAATGTAGCAGATTAGTCTACATTTTCTTGTTCATTCACAGTGTGAATAAAGTAGAAAAAAACCTCCTGCTGCCCCAAGCTCTTGGTTTACTGTAATGTGCAATTCATTAACTGTTAATGTGATATTTGTCATTGTAATGATACTGAAGGCAATTTGCAACGACAAATTCAGCATTTGTACCTGCAAGACCTTTATGAGTTGTTAAATAATAAAATACAGTAATATAAATGTACAACCAGACTGTGTAAACACCTTATGTTCTTGGTACAGAAGTTTCTGCACACATTCCTCCTGATGGTGTGTGAACGCAGCGCAGCAAATCTGATCCATGAGGAACAGGACAGTTTTGTTCCGGTACCACAGGTTCTGCTGAATCAGGATCCCCACCCAAAACTCCAGAACCACCGCAGCACCGACACGCCCGGGCTGAGAACTTTCCACCACATGACTCTGGAAGATTAAAATAAAAATCACATGTATTAAACAAGATTGAAAATGTTTCTCTTTTCTTTATTTCTTCTCACAAATCATAAGGAAATAAGAGGCCAATCAGCAATTACAAAAAAAGTGTTTGGCCGTTTATTTGACAAAAAAGGACCAGCCTTTTGCCTAAAGTTAAAAATCAATATCTTTGTCATTCAAGTGATTTTTAGAAGAATCCTGACCATTGTGTGACTTCTGGAAGTCAACAATTTTCAGTGTTATCTTAAGACATAAAATACATCTTTATTATAAAACTCAATTTTATCAACCTGAATCACACTGTTCAACAGTCGAATATTGTCTCCATAAGTGGTTCCAGTGAGGAGTGGTGCCACCCGGTGAGTGACCTGCTGTGTCACACCTTGAGGACACATGCTGTCGTACTGCAAAAACAGCTGGATACAACTTACAAACCTGTTATAAACAAAAAAACGACAATAAGAAAGGAGTACCAGCTAGAAAATAATTCTTTAATACGTTGTGTTTGAAAAGATTTTTTTACTGAGAGTTGTTGAGAAGGTAGAAGCTGAGAGGGTAGGTTGGGGGAAGGATTTTGTCCAAAAGATGCACAGCAGCTCTCAGGTGGTAAGACTGAATAAGGTTCTTCAACAGCCCAACTCCATTGGTACAAAAGTGTTCCAGACTTGAAGAACACACAAAAAGAAACTCCATGCATTAACTTTACTTAAATTCTATTTACAAATCAACTATATGCATTAGAAATGGAAGGAATTGCTGCAAACCTATGTCCCACTGTTGTCATGGCAATGGACAGGTAACATCCAATAGGTATACCTGCCTTTACTGCCCTGATGACAGAGTGCATGCTGGGAGAGCTCTGGAGCTCTGGAGGGGGGTTAGATGTCAGAGCAGATACCGACCAGGCCCCTTTAGGGTTCTGGGCATTGCTGTGCAGTTTCAGCCTCAGCAATAGTTGCCATGCCCATTGGCTAAAGGATGCTTCAGGAGATCCACCCAAACGAAGGACACTGGCAAGATAAGACACCTGAGGGGGATGAAACAAAAGAAAAGTAAGACACAACAATGAAGTTTTGTCAGCTCACATTAGAGATCAGTGAGCAAAACGAATGTGCCACCTGTTTGATTCCCTCTGATATGAGGCCAGTATACGGTTTGTCAGTGAGGTACTTCTGATAGGCCTCAGCAACCAGCAGAGCTACTTCACTGTGGAGAGATGAAGACAAAGCCAAAGAGCCATCCTGCAAGAAGAAAGGTGGAAAACTCACATTTCTACTCAAGATACAGTATGTGAATGCATCATTTTCATTTTCATTAAGTACCTGAGTGTATCCCCAGTTCAGACCCTCCAGGATGACACAAGCCAGTCGGTTCTCCACAGCAGACAGAGGATGCTGAAGCAACCAGTTTCCAATCACACATATCTCCTCTGGCTGTGGCTGCCACAGACTCAGAGGCAGCTCTTTACACAAATACAGAGCCACCTGAGACACACATGCACACAAATGTTAGCAGAACAGTTACAAAGGTACAGCCGGCAAATCAAGCTTTACTGGCTGATTTGAAGTAAATGGACCTTACAGACCTTTGTTTACATGTAAAGTTTGTCAACTGCAGATTTAAAGACAGAATAGAAAAACAACACCAACCATCCCTACGGTCTGTATGGTCTCTCTCAGCTTCTCCAGGAGCACAGAAACAATGTAGGGATGGACTGTTGCTATGGCAGCCAGCAACTCCCTCCCAACTTTGGAGTATGTTTCTCTGGTTGACACACTGACATAAGACACCTGCAGCAAATGTAAGGTGAGAGAGGTCAAACAACAAGGTGGGAACTGCATGTTTTCTTATCAAGCAAATGCATTTGAAATTTTTTATATATTATTATATGTAACATATTTTCTTTATGATATCTTATTTCAGACTTTTCATGTTGGCTACCTCAGATTCTCTATGAAATAAAGAGCATCTTCATGCTTGTATTCAAAATATAATAGAACATCGTCCTAAATTTTTTTTATTATCTAAACTACTCTGCATCTTCATGCCTTCATTTGGCTGTTCTAGTATTTTACTCGTGCCTTTGTTACATACCTGGTAAATCAGCAGCGTTATAGTTGTGATAAATGCAGAGTCAGAATGCTGAGTCTGTGTGGCCATGTGTGCTAATGCAGTGAGGAGCGAGATGCCGTCAGAGCTGTTCACCTCACAGAGCCAGGTCTCAAACCTCTCCTGGTGTTTAGGGTCTACAGCAGACACGTAGAAGGATAATATAAGAGAAGGTTTCACATCTCAAATGCAATATATGGCCCAAATATCTATTAAAATGTGATAAACCTCTTTGAGAAAATACGCTAATATTTCAATGAGAAGATGTGAGTTCACCTCTATTCATTACTATGTTTGTGCTATTTGGTGAAGAGGCATATAGTCACAGGTTGAGAGTGTACACGGGTACCTCGGAGAGCCTGAATGCAGGAGGGTGTATCAGTAGCAGCACTGAGGGTCTCTAGCCCAGCTGTTTCAGCGCACTGCATAACATAAAGAATCCTCCAAAGCATCGAGTTGGATAGAGTCCCGTAGGGCATCTCAGACATGAACAACCAGATACCCAACCTGTGAGAGAACCGCAAATATGATGATAAAAACCTAAAACAAAATGACTCCCAATTGAAATAAAAACTAAAGGCCAAATCCACACCTTTTGTTTCTGAGTACATGTAAAACAGCTCTGAGGAAGAGATGGTCATATTCCTGCTGTAGTTTGTCCAAAGATAGTGTGTGTGAAGTGGAATTACTACCACCAGATAAGCTCACATACTGGGCCCAGTGATCGCTGACATAACACACTGTCATTCTGGAAAAAAGAAGAAAGGATTAGAATATCTAATACTCTGTTTATGTGTATAATTTCTGTGTATCCAGATTGGTGCACTGACCGTATGGTATGCCCTATTCGTTTAACTAGCTGTCTGTATCGAGCCCTGTTGTAAGTTTGCAGTCCAAAAGCAAGAATTTCAACGAGCGAGGAGGCAAAACCAAAAACACGCATCATTTTCTGACTGGAATTGCCCTGGGGTTCATATACACCTGGATGGAGAGTGATCTGTCAGTATAGTGAATAATACAAGCACCAGTGGGAATAGAAGACAAACTTGGTTACCTGGAGCAATCATTCCCAGCATGTGTGAATAGAGGTGCCGGAAGGGAAATTGACTGAGGAGGGAGATGAGATCCTCTTCACACAGCAACAGCCAGCTGCTCTCTGGGTCCTCATCCTATAGACAGAGAAGAAAACAGCAATGAACTGACCGCATACTGTTGTTTTATATACAGTATGCTGTTTTTAAAAAAAATATAATAGATTGTTAACAGTTTAAACATTTATGTAAGTTTTTAAAATGTAATCATCATTGGCTTCAGTGAATATGTATGTAATTGCTTCATTTTCTCAGCTTTGAGCAGCTGTCTGTCTTTGTGTGAACACAGATCTGCTCCCTCATGCAGGCAGGTGACAATGAATCAGAGAGCAGAGGCAGACAGGCAGACAATTTGCCGGCTGTTGTTGTGTTTATTTCTGTTGTGGGACAGGCTGTTAGATCTTTCTACATCTCAGACGGCCGTTATCTGCATACAGCTTATTCAGTTAGTTTTAGAAAATAATGTTGCTAGAAGTTTCTCCAAACAATCATTAAACCACAAATTATTACAGGACTAAAGTCGTAGATTTCCAGCACATACATAGTGCTGCTTCATTAATCTTTAACAAAGTGATTAAAGGTGTTCATTTGGCACCCTTTTAACAACAGCTTGAATGTGACTCATTAGGACAAAATAAAAAAACACCAGAACAATCTGATTAGTAAATTTGGCATCTACAAACCTCAATGACAGATTAAATTTTCATGAGAGCAACAGTTCAAAATAAAATTTGTCATCACTTTCAATGAAATTATGCAAATAATACATTGGCTCCCTGCCTTTTAATTACATACATTCATTCATCTTCTACTGCTTTGTCCAATATCGCAGGTCGAAGGGAGCTGGAGCCTATCCCAGCTGGCTTGGGCGTGAGGCGGGGCAAATTCCGGGCGCGACGCCAGTACGCTGAGTAGCCACACAAAGACGCAGACAAACACGCACGCACACACTCACACCTATGGACATTTTGAGGCTGGCCAATTAAATACATATTGTTTCAAAACCCCAGTCCCATACAGATATTACACAACATATTGAGTTTGTCCCATTCTTAGAAAACTTGCTTGCTTTGAATCTTTAATGTAGAAAGTTTGGTTTGTTTCTTAAAAATGCCATAATTTCTCCATTTGCATACCTCCTCTCCCCCTTCATCCACTAGGGTCCAGTTGCCAGACTCAGGTCCAGAACTTGCTGAACTCTGGCTCTCACATGGCTTCAGATGCGCCAAGAACTCTGCACGGTGTCTGAGTAACAAAGCAGAAACTACTGTTTAGAGATCAGATTTATGATTCTCATTGAAAACCAAACACTTAAAGCTACAGTTCAGTCAGCAGGACAAAAAGAGGCACCTCCTGTATTTACCTGGAAGGTGACATTAGGATGGCCAAAGCTTGCATAAATTGCTGCACACCACAAGAGTTTCCCTGAACTTGGATCTGAGGCAGGAATGTGAAGAAAGCTCCAATTATTGTGTCCTTCATCTGACATGATAAAAGCACATAAAAGACTGTGACTTTTTCCAACCTGAAGGTAGGGTGCAGCCCACTTGCCAACCCCAGCAGGACAGCACAAAAGATGGCACAGCAGGTACAGATGTTCTCCTGACCCTCCAACATGCAGCAGGACAGCCACCTGGAATAGGATCCGGAATCATGTGAGGAAACAAAACCAGTATCCAAAACCATATCCAAACGAACATAAAGTAAAATAAATGGGACAGTGTTTGTGCATTTATACCAATGTATCCAACCAGTAATGGATGTCTGTTTGAAACTGTGAGTCATCCAGGACTCTACGGGTGAAGCTAAAAAGAACGCTGATGGCCTCTTTCAAGGGTTGGAGAGAACAGGGTTGTGTTTGGCTACTAGAACAAGCTGATGACAAAAGACAGCAAAAGAAAAGTAATGTAAGGTACCTACTAATGCATGAAAGGCATGTTTATAACAGGCATGCTATACTGTGGTCATTTAAAGGTAAGCAATATGTTTAAGTGTCTCACCTTTCAACAGATGATATAAGTATGATTCCACCTGTAGGCGTGACAGTAGAGCAGTATATGCATGTAGCACCACTTTCTGATGGAGCAGTTCGCTGCGAGATTCAAACTGTCTCCTCAGCTCAGCAAGCACACTCTCACTGAAATCTGCCTGCTGGAAGCGGTGGTACCCGCACACTTTAGACTGATCAGCACACACACCCTGTAGGAAGATATTATATTACATTATATTAGTTGTCTTTACAAAAAAACACTGTACACTCTATTTCAGCTTTTTATTTTAACTACCACACCTGAAGCGTAAGCTGTTCGTCTCTGAAGGTCCAGAGACGGTTTTGTGAGCTCTTGCAGTCAGATGACTGTGTATGCAACTGTGTGTGTGACTGGGTCAGCTGTCTACGACAGCGCAAGTAGTTCTGTAACAGTTCCGTCAGTTCGTGGTTCTCCTGGCGAGCTAAAGCACAGAACTGTACTGCACACACTTCAACACCCTCTAACCAAGCCTTCAGGCCTCCACCTGGCTCCCAGACACTCAGCTGCTCCATTGTGAACGGCTGCCAAAGAAATATAAAATGACACAAAGAAAACATCACAATACCAACACAAACACCTTCATTATCACAAAAAAATAAAAAGAACTAAAAAGTCAACTTCAAATACATGTGCAAGGTAAACCAGAAATGGAATTTTGCCCAAAATAAGAATGTTTTTTTCCTGCATCAACAATACTTTTTAAAGCTCTTCTCTTCCTTTTCATCACATTTGAAATCTTGATCACCGATCAAACACTGATCAAATTATAAAGCATTGACTTTTAACATTTAAGGGGTAAGATATTAATAGGTTTCAATGCTGCTGTGTTCAAAACTGACAATAACATTCAACCACACTAACTGTACACATAACTTAAAATAACTTTACTTCCCTTGTTTGTGGGATTACCTGAATTTCTGCAGCAATCTTGGGTAATTCTGGGTACAATTTATTCATAGAAAGTTCAGTTACAGACTGCAGAGGCTGCAGACTTGGAGGGGAAGATTCCTGCTCAGGAAGTGCCAACACTGCAGGTCCTTTTTCTCTACTGCTCACAGCTTCCTCACAGAGATGTGCCACGGGACCTTCTTCCAGTGTTTGTAAACAAGGGTACAATGCAGGGGCACTTGGGGCATTTTGGATCTGAAACTTAGTGCATGAAGCACTAAGTTGATCCCATGACTGTGTGTCCTTTCCCAATTTCTTTGTTTGTGCCGAGACTTCAGGCTCAGCCTGATGCGCGACCACTCCACCATCTTCCTCTTTTGATTCTGACAGAAGAACGGTGTCCCGTGATGTCAGAGTTGAGTGTAAAGTCTTAGATGACCCTGTTGTGGGTAAAGAATTTGGTGAGGAACTTTGTTGTTTCTCAGAAGGCAGATCTGCATGTTGTGTTGAGGTCTGAATGGAATGAGCAGCCTTTTGCTGTTCTTCTTGTGGCTCCTGATATGGCAGACTGAGGGGGATGTCAGTAAAAGGAGAGGTGGAGGCCTCATCACAGTCAGCTAAAGGAACTGTGGCTCTTTTGTCTTCCTCAGTCTGTTTCTGCTTCCTGGATAGCTGCTTACATAAAATAACAACATGGGGGGAATTCATTATTCTCACTTAGCAACTCAATCAGCTTTGGTTTTTTAAACATATGACGAAAGGCGTGTGACCTAGATTAAAGACCAAACATTTTTAAAAAATATCTGCCAAACTAAACTTTCAGTGTTGTTGTTTGTACAGTATGGTGGACAAGAACCGAAAAAATTTCTTATGTGAGAAAATATATAAACCTTTATTAATTCAAAGCCACTACTTACTGGTAAATCACAAAAAGGACAGAGCAGAAAGATCAACTTGGAATAGTCACCTGAGATTTTCCGCTGACTTTCGTCTTGGTCTTTTTTGGTCTTACAGCCTCCATGTTTATCGTTTGCGCACACCGGGCATTGCTCGATGATTCACCTCGGAAATGCTGCTCATCTGAAGACGAACACTCCTCGCATATAAACAAAACACACTCAGAGGGCAGCCATTAGCTGCAAAGGCAAGCGAGGTATATCCTGTGATAAACAACTCGTGGCTGTGTTGTCAAGATAAAACGACGAAACGAAACGAAACACTCTTGTTTTGCCAGCTGAGAGAAATCCCCGGCAGTGACGGCAAGGCAAGAACTAGCATGTCGTCTGGCGCTGATAAGACGTCCTTTAAATCCATTTCTGGAAAAGAAACCAGTCCATGCTGGTGAAGCTCCACTTAGCTTTCTACATGACAGAAGACAGTCTACCGAAGGCTAAGCTAAACTCACCCGTAACTGTTAGCTTATTATGGTGCCTTAACCCTAAATAATTTATTCAACTTTTCTAAATTGGTGCTCTAAATCTTTAAATCGATATCACTGGTTTACAACAGTTGCCCAGTCCGCAGGTCAGCTGTCATTTGTTTTGATGTTCCAGGAAATCAGCAATCGCAATCTCAAGTCACGTGATTACTCCACCTCGCTACGGACAGTCAGGGAGCCCAAACTTATGGAAGTCGCAATTGATGTTTTCACAACGGAGTTACAAATATTCATATTGATATACAGCAACATATTTAATATGAATAGTTGCAAGTATAATTATATCTCTATTATCAATTTTAATTTTGAATAAAAATATTTAGAAAGTGCTTTGACTTGGAAGTAATGAAAGGACATTCAGTATATTTAATGTGATAATAGAACATGTTATATGGTCAAGCAAGTGCAACAGGTGCTACTGGTTAGAGACAGTAGACGTAAGACCTCAACAATTCACAGATACACAATGATAAAAACAAACTTAACGAGATACAAATAAAGACCCTCTGTGTTGATGCTAAATGTAATAAAATGTAATATAAATCTAAACTATACTGTGATCCATTGCCATAACAGTTCACTCTGATCTCAATTTAAGGTCATGATGCAAGAAAATGACTATTATAATCACCTTGTTAACCTGTAAGGGATCATATAATAAAAATTGGCTTCCCTTAACTTGCAGGGTTCATATAAACGCAAAGACAGGCAATGAGCTACAAAAAAACCTTTTGTACCAAATGCATTTAAGAATTTTTAAAAAAATTGTTTATTATCGTGCAAATCTGAAACAAGCTCCAGAGCTGTGTTAATTTCATAAAGTGCTGGTTCTTGTAATTTTAGCTGCAATTAAAACTAGCAACTACCCCCTAAATATCTCCTTGGTTCATATATGCTGTATACAAACAGATTGCCTTCTGATGTTTTCAAACAGTCATCCTCACAGGATCAAATCATCCAACATCCAACAAGTCATACTGCAAGTTTGCATTTCACAACATGCTTGACAGAGATACAAAATAGAGTGAGGCATCACTAATTGTTGGTATGTATATCAGATTAAACTCTAAATCACTGAAGTGACTCATTATACTGTATATCACTCATGAAGATCATGTGATTAGACAAGCAGAAATGGTAAGGAAGGAGAGTGGTGTTTATGAAAAGAAAATTACATTTACATTACAGCCACAGTTCAAAAACATTTCTTATGAATGAATTCAAAACATATGATGTCTTTAATGTTGGTTAAAGTTTAAAATGCACTGTACACATCCTAATCTTAGCTCGATATTAACAAAAGAGTATCATTAAGGTTAGAGTGTTACTAATACACAAATTAACATACAGTATATTTTTAAAGCCATGTTCATTTGACATAGCAAAGCGTATATGGTAATTGTAAAGTTCAGCCCACCACAGGTGTTACTAAGAATCAGTGAACCAGACCTGGAGTTTGAAATTGATAAGAAAGATTGATTCTAATCAATTTCAAACTTTCTTTACACTTGACATTTCCACAGTAACCCACCATTTGTTCCATCCAAGCTGGACTAACAAGTCGGGGGATCAATTGTAATTACACTCTGGATGAATTAACACTGTTCAGTGTCACATGTGATTGATTTACAACCTACACAGTAAACCCTCGATGAACTTGTCCCTCCATTAGTTATTTATTTATTTATTTAGTTGATTAGTTAGTTAGTATGCACGCCCGTGACAAAGACCACGGATCAAAGCACAAGCTGTATGATGTAACAAATAAACAAAGGAAGTAAAGTATTGTCGCTCAGTTTATTCCAAGTCTTCTGAAGTCTCAATTTGGCAAGATAAAAAGCTGATAGAGGACATAGGTTTGTCATAGGAGTGACAGACAGCTGGCTTAGTGTTTCTGTGGAGGTTTGGTGAAGGACTGCTGCGTGGGGTGGTCTGAATTCCTGAGTTCTGGCTATTCATTGTGAGTAAGGGAAATTGTTCTTGCTCGTGTGTGTTGCTTGGCACCAGAAGTGAGGTGTCAGGTGTGTGGTGAATGTATGCTTGACTGAGAGCCAAGCAGAGGATCTCGGTCTTTTCCTTATAGAATCGTAGCTCTATGCCTCGACGCTGCGCTAGCACGAGCTCCCTCTGTGCCACCAGCAGCTCCTCTCCAAGACGCCCCGGTGACCTCTGCTCCCGTCCGAGCCAATCCAAAGCCAAGCTGCTGCGTATGTACTCATCAAGTCCTCGCTGCGAGTAATAGTTTATCACACTCTGAGGAGGGAAGAAAATAAACACTCATTATTATTATATAGCAGCAGAATTAGGGTTGTTTTTTCAAAATTTGCCCAATGCTTCAGGGATGAAATATGTCATTGGCAAGGCCCCTACCTGTCGAGAACACTGTCTTTGTCTCAAAGCCTTCAGTGTCCCGTTCCAGTGCAACAGTTGAAAAACTGTCATCATCTCCTACAGAGGGTGAAAAAATGTATTAGACACAGAGATGCTCTTTGCCCTTTGAGTAATGACTTGAAAAACAAACCCAAATGTTCAGCTCTGTGTGCATAGGCCTGACAAAGAGAACTTATTACATAGCTATTTCTTAAATCCACACCTAAACTGTAGATGATTTGTTTGAAAAGATATTAAACTGTATGTCATTCATATAATTGAACAGCTGCCATACGCGGAGAACCTAACAACATTGGTGTTAAACAAAGCGAGCCAACCAAAATTGACCTAATGAAAAACAGATGGAAACTATGACACATACATTATCTGGACTTTGAGATGTTGTAACATCCAGACCGTTTGCTGTGTTTCCAAATGTGTATCTGCCCCATTCTACTTTCTTATCCATAAATACACAAAGCACTGTCAGATGCTTACAGTATGGTTCACGGTGTGTGTGTGTGTGTATTACTTGAAATCTCTATGAGCCATTCTTTGGCAGGAAAGATAATGAGTCCGTTTCCTCTTACTAATAGCATTCTGTCTGCAGGCACAGGTTTATTTACACAATGGTAGAAATATAAGGTACTTCGTACAATCCCTCCCTGCCTGGGTCAAACCAAGAGTGAGAAGAAATGGGAAGAAGTAGGATCATAATGATAACGATCGTGGGTGGAATTACCACCCAGTTGTAAGATTTGGTTTTGCTTATTCTGGTTTAATAGTCTCTAATTATGTGAAATGATACAAATTATACATTAGGTCCAACTATAAATGCACTACTTAGATTCCTTCACAAAAACATTTCAAACACCATGAATTGTTTCAAGTAACTAAATTGTTCACAAAATCATCAAATAACTGTATTTGATTTATGAGCACAGCTAAAACAAAAACATAATTCAGCACAAACTCCGACTTGATTGCATGTTTTACCTGGAACTCCAGCATAGTCCGTCCCATGAAGGAGTGGAGCAACAAACTGTAGGTTCCTAAACTGGTGCTTGGATCACTCGCATCTTCAACAGAGACCTTTACAGATTAAATGGTGGAGGTCAAGATTACGGTTGAGACTCAACACTGTCATTATTACAGCCCATTATGAGGTGTAACCCTATGTGTTTGGACTGTCCTAAACTCACAGAGCTGTCAGCGGCTGCTTGGGCCAAACTCTGAGTAATGAAATGAGGGGTGATGCGTCGACATGGCAGCTCGTTCACAAGTGAGTTCATCAGAGCCACACGGGCTGCATCCCTCCGAGCCTCTGCCTGACTGTCACACACCTGAAACATTGATGTTGAAAAAGACATGAAGTGAAAAAAGAGAGGGAAAAGATGTGAAACCAGCTCAAGTCAGGTATAAACTTTAGTCTGTGTTAACATCTGAAAGTCACTCTTAGATCCATTTCTATGATTTCACACTACATTGCAGCTAATCATGGGATCAGGACTCCACTCGTCGGTGAAATTATTATGAGAGATCTTACAGATAACCAATAACATGCTTCCTCTGGGTAACAATGATCACACTGAGAGGAACTGTTGTATTGAAATACATAAGTTTAAATAAATAATAAAAATAAATAAGTTTAAAAATGTCTGAATAAATGTGTGTGATTGTGTGTTTATCTCCACCGAATGACGTTCAGGTGTTTCTTGTAAGCATATCCCTCTAAATATGAAAGAATATAAATCTGATTCTGGGCCTGATTTACTTATAATTTAGTTTAGCTGAAAAGAAAATAATCAAAGCTTTTCTATTACATATGTTTACTAAAAGTTTAAGATGTGCTAACAACTGGTGTTACAGTTTTCACTTGACTCAGGTATCAATAGTAACTTTTACATGATTGCTTACAAATGTGTATTCACCGCGTGATTTTGATGTTTCCAACTTCATATGAAGGATTAATAGTGTAAATGACAGAGTGCATGCAGTGTTAGACAGCACACGTGATCGTAGGATCATAATAAACACACCTTAAAGTTTCCAAAGCAACTTCCTCCAGGCAGGGTGACGTAACAGATGTATGGAGGACCAGGAGACGGAGCGGATTCATACAGCAGCACACTCTCTCTCTGGATGGACACGTCCCCTCCGCAACCTCCAGTATCACTGGAGGAACTGTGTGATGGACTCATCTTCCGCTGCTCCCAGAAGTCATGGAGCATGGCTACTACATTAACTGCACACATGAGATAAAGGCAGAGAATGAAGACTGACAGTATGGAAATCATACATGAACACAAAAGAAAGCAAACAGTTTGAGTGTAAATTTATGTCACACGACTCTTCTTCACCAACTGAATGAAACTCTTCCTTTCAATTCTGGCAAATATTTGAGCAATTCTAGTATTGAACCTGACTGCACACATCACTCAAATGGAAAGCAGCTTTCCCAGGCAGCATTTAATTAAGTGGATTTGAAATGTGTCTCTCAATAACTTACACCTTTGAGGTTTCTGACCATGAAGGACTTCAACTTTTCCAGAGTGCTAAACAATTCACTGCAGCTCAGATTCAGGCAGCATGACCAGTTTGACTGACATTTTGGAGGCAAGAAGTGGAATGAAAACAACTGAATGTTTGCTAAATGCATTTCAAAAGATCATTGTCAGGTGATGCTGAGGAGTCTGTTTTCTTTAGTTACTCACGGTCTTTGAGGCTGGTGTCGGTCTCACTCTGTGGCAGGTATGACATGATGCTCTCCTCCTCTTTAACCTCACTCATCTTCCAGCGTTTACTTCCACAAACACAAGCCGTCCACTATTTCCATCAAAACAGCACGCATGATCTACAGAGTGAGCAGCAACTGCCTCTCTCTACCTCCTCAACTCCCTTCCCACTCTCCTACGTTTCTTCTGTGTGAACGTCTCACCGGGGGTCTCTCTTTTGAAGTGAACCACCTTTGTTACCCATGCTGCCAATTAAGTCAGGGGGCCTCTTACTCTTTCTAGACACACACACACACACACACACACACACACACACACACACGCACGCACACGCCCACACATACACACAGTGGTGCAAAGCTGGAATGCTGAGCCCCTCCCTCTGAGCTGTGCAGCTGGCTAATCCCTGAACCGAGTTGAACACTTCAAGACCCAGTTCAAGTTGGTAAAAAATTTCATTTTGCAGCATATAAAGGTTTTTATTAAAGTCAATTAATGAATTAATTTTGCATAATTCCTCGCTTTTCAATCCATCTTAGTGTTTCCCAAAACACAGAATGAGCACTGGGGGAGTGGGATACGTTTGACTTCACACCCAAGTTTGAGGCCACGGAACCCAGGGTCTAAACTCCATTCACTCACTTCAACATGAATGACCATTGTTCAAGTCTGAATTCACCCACTCTCTGAAAGCCTCTTACCAATAAATGAACCAAATTCTGATAAATGGTTTCTGTGCTTTAAAACATTCACTCTTATAACTTGTTTCTATAGTGAATTGTTTTAGTGTGACAGAGAGACAAGGTGTCTGTTTATCTCCTGAATTTTTTAAATCCTGAATATGGTATATTGTGTTTTCTGGAGCATATGGATTTTCACATGCTTGTGTCATTCTCTGATTTGATTGGCTGCTGGGAGGGTGGAGGCTGGGATCTTTTCAAATTGCCATAATAGCCCTTTGAACTACAGGAGTTTTCCCTATATCAAAGCTCTCAGTGAACCTGCCTTCTCTTTAAATCTTAAATCCATATCTTATTAGATACTGTTTCCTCAGCAAATGTTCTACGTTGAATAGCAAGCTGTGGTTGTAATATCCTTAGAAAAAATATATTGAACTTATTTAAATGTTGTCTTCAGGTTGACATCCATTCATTCATTGACATTTTAACAGCTGAAAGACCTTCCCCGATTACATTTTTCTACTTGATTTTTGATAACATCTCCTGGATTGACCGCAACATTAAAAAAACATGGCTTTATTTACCGTGGTGTCAAGATTGTTTATGAGTCAGTATAGTCACAGAAAGTTACATACTAGAAAAGCCACAAAAACACACACACATAAATTGAAATTATATTACTGACTGATCTCAAGACAAAACTAAAATTTTCTCTTGCAGGGGGAGCTTGACCCTTCCACTTTGATATCCATGACTCGTGACCCTGCACACGTGTCAGATGAACTGCAGGCCAAAAGGGAGATGTGGGATGAACTGGTGATGTGCCCACCATAGCTCTACAAATCAGAGCCTGAAGTATTGGTGGATGAGCAACGGGTTTATTAGTGTACAGACCACACAAAGAATAAACCTGTCTTTAAAATAAAAAAAACCTCACAATTCAAGGGTTAAGTTTTGTTAGTTTAATTAAAAATAAAATTGATTCATCATAAGTAACTTATATTTACATTACAATAACATGAATCTGATGATATGGCAGTTCAAAGAGAGAAGTTTCAGTTTTGTTGAAATGAAGCTGCTACAGTTCATGAATTTTGCAGCATGTACGCTCAGCAAACAAAAGGCATGTTGATGCAAGTTACTCTCCAATTCACCCCCAGAAGGACGCACTATCCATGCTAGACTTGATGTTATTTTGGTTCTCTCTCCTGGATTTGGTCACCAAGTTGGCTTCTCCCTTCTGTAGACGTCTCCTCTGTGCAGCCTTCTGCTGTTTGGTGAGCTGCCTCCGCACCTTCTGACGGACGATCTCCTGCAGGACACACAAAAACAACAGATGGTTACACTCCAGACAAATGTACAGGCAGCCTTTCTGTGAAAGCCAGACACAACATTCTGCAGACGTGTTGTCTCACCTACAAGTCACCCCTTGCATTCTTTGACAAACCACAAGACATAAAGTTCTGAAAGCTGTTTAGCACCATCTACAGGTAAATACCATTTTTGTCCAAAACTGTCATTGCATTTGCATTTGCAGACTGAATTTTTTAAGCTCAGCAAATCAATGTTTCCATAAAGGCAATAACTGTCAAATTAACTAAATAAATAAGGTTATAAAATGCCCCACTGGTAAAGGTATAACTTTAAGTATGGTGGTAAATCCTGTCCAGCATTAGTTTGCTTTTGCCATGTTGCTTGTACAATACAGCAACAAGAGCTACTGTATATTCTACTTACTGGAGGTATGGTGGAGCAGCTCCCTATGCTGCCCATTGTGGCTTCGCTGTCTGTCCTCTTCCTCACGTGTTCCATCATGTGTAGAAGACTGTCTGAGTCTCTGCAGGAGGAAAAGAACATGCACAGAATTCACATTTATTGTTCTTCTTTTGGTCAAATGTATCAGATTTTGTATTTCACTTTATAATTTGTTTACCTGAAGGGTTTGAAATTTTTGTTGGAGGCAGAAAGCTCTGCTAACTCTGGACACTCATCCTCTGCCTCATCCAACTCTTCATCCAATTCTTTCTTGGGTTCTTCTTCACTTCTGTCAGCAGGTGCTGAATCGGTCACTTTTTGTTCTTCTCCTCTTTCACTATCATTGTCCTCATCATCTTGTCTTTGCACCTTGGCATGAGGGTCACTGACTGTTAGACCTTCCAGTTCTAGAACTGCATGCTTATATTCCTCCATGTCCAAACTCTCTTCTTTTTCTACATCATTTATTCCATCTTCTTCATCATCCTCATCTTCTTCATCATCATTTCCCTCAGGCCCAGCTGGGTGCAGCAGTGCACCGTCTCTCTCCAGATCTTTTGTGAAGCCGCTTGCTGAGACTTCGACATCTAGAGAACAAGACCGTCTGTAGAAACATATGATAGCAAAAATTTTCATGTAAGAATTGCATTTTACTTTCACATTTTTTAATGAATGAATTACTGTACATAAAAGAAAAAGGTGAAAAGCAAAAGGAAAAAACTCAGCAGTCACCTGATGTCTTTGAAGGTTGGGAAGAGCTCACTCTCATAATTGAACCGTTTTGCAAAGAAATCTCTGACGCATTTGACATCTCTGTCAAAATACCTGTATCCAAAAACATAAAAACTTCTTAACGGTTTGATTTATTATGTGTTCATAACTTGTCAGTTTAACAAAGGAGATACCAACCATTCTGCATTAGGGTGTGAGGTGGACACCATCTGAGGGAAGTCAATCATAGTGATGTGGTCCTGGTCGTCTAACATAAGGTTGAACTCGTTGAAGTCTCCATGAATCAAGCCGTGATTGGCCAGTTTGACGATGAGCTCCATGAATTCACTGTACAGGGCTGATGGATCCTGCAGCTCATGGACCTGACATCTGAAAGAAGAATGCAGCACACAGATTATTAGTAACTTGGAGGAGAAAGGGTACTATTAGCATTAGCAGTGTAATACATAAGACATGAGAGAAGGATTGCATGTATACATACAGAGGATATCCATTGATGAGCTCCATCACTACAGCATGTCTGTTATAGTCCACAGGTTTGGGAACAGGGAATCCTCTTTCATACAATGCCTGCATAATGAATAATAATACTGTAATAATAATAATAATAATAATAATAATAATAATAATATATAATAATTTATTGATCCCTGTAAGGAAATTACTTTTTTTTTTTAAACTTTTTTTAATTAGGAGAGTGACGTGGTACAAGAGAAGATTCCTACCACAATTTATATCAATTCCTGGTGACACTTCTTTTCCTTCCACACAACTTCCCTACTTTCAGTAATTTGTTTATTTACCTTCATATAGGCAAACTCTTTCATGGCCGAAAGGCGAGAGAGGTAAAGCCAGGACATGTTCTTTCTGTGTTTGTGGTAATCTCTTTTGTTCTTCAGGTTCCTGAAGGAGGTACGACCCAATCTGTGAAGCTTCAGCGCAAACTGTTCATTGTTGGGACTTGCAACGATGTATATGTCTTAAGCAAAAAAACACAAAAATAGATTTATGTGAACATAATTTATATTTGTAATAAAGAGAAAGCAAATCATGTTAAAATTATTCCTTCAGTGTCCAATGGTCAGTGAGAGGAAACACTTGTGCAGTATGAAGACTCCATGATATAAATGTTCATTTTAAGAAGTAAACATATTGTATTGCCTACAATTTATTCTGTATCTACATTAGGGGGCAAGTTTTAATAGTCAACATTTGACTATGCTTGTGTAAGCTATCCTTTACATAATTAAAAACTGATAAAAGCAGATACTGTGAACAATTTCTACACATTTCAGGTAATTGTCTTACCTGATTCTTTACCCACTCCCATCTGGTTTCCAACTGAAATTATCACTTCTCTGGAGCAAAGAGTTTTCAGAGCCAAGTAGTCGTATCCTCCATTGTTCAACCTATAGCCCTGCACAGCTGAAATCAACACACACATGCCGTATTAGAAAAAAACCTCATATGTTCCATCTCTTCTAGGACTGCTGAGGCTCAACAAGCATTCTTGTATGATTTCTTACTCTTAGTGTGTTCATAGGCCACGAGTTTGTGCTTGACAAGTTCTCTGAGGACCTTGTTGCAGCCGCCATGTTTCAGGCTAGCTATGGAGGCCAGGAGACTCACTGGAACAATCTCATGGTTCTTCATTCCCATTTC